>NW_017306827.1:0-1061 GCF_000935625.1 Nanorana parkeri | reverse complement strand
CTGTATATATATACTGTATATATAGTATATATCACTAGCTTGCTTAGAATATGTTTGAATCATTGAGTGGAAATACCTTGTATATGCCACAAAGTTCCACCAGCACTGTTCTCAATGGCATATAGCCGTAGGACCTTTCATTGCTTCTGGAATGACAGGCAGCTCGCTTAACCTGTCAATGTTTCCACACATGCAGAGTCATTGTACAGCCCCTGGAGCGGCTTCAGCCTTCTGTGTCTGAGAGGATGCTTCCTGCTAGCACTTTGTACTTAAAAATAAAAAAGAGAGGCAGCTTCTAATTGTGATATTAAACAAAGATTATTCAGATAACAACACTGTGCAAACTCTTACTTCCTGCACTGATTATGGATTCCTTGCAGTAGAATTCATCAACAGAGAGGGAACACCTACAAGCACTTTATGTCCTTCCACAATGACATTGGTGGATACTTGATATACTAGGCAGTTTGAGATTTTTATTGTCAGGGCTGAATAATAAAAAAAAGAAAATACACATCAGCCAGATAGTATGATGTCATTAGAACGCAAATAACTTAAGTTATTTATTTTGCAAAAAAGTACAAAAATAATAATTAACTAGCATAAATAAAAAGGGCCCATTTATACAATGAAATAATATACATGATCAAGTTCACTAGACACAATTATTCATTTCAATTTATTTATATTTAAGTTCAAAATGAAAATACAAAGGGTGACAACGCTAAATTTCAATGACTGAGCAGCAGAGGTGTCATCTGATTACAGGAAGTGAGGAAAGAGCCTTGCCAATAAACAGTGCAACAGTATCTTTTTGACCTTTAAAAGCAAGCTAGTCAAAACAATCAACACTACATTACTACTTACTACTTAACTTGTCCGGCTGCATTATATATTTATATTTGTTTGTAGACCATAGCTCTAGTTCAAAGCAGAACTCTAGTCAAAACTAAGATATAAATTAATAGCTTATTAAAAAATAGAATCAGCTTTTGCTGCAATATTTAGCTTTAATCCAGAAATTTCAAAAAACAAGGGGAACACATAGGAGCTTTACGCTA
>NW_017306826.1:1035140-1046271 GCF_000935625.1 Nanorana parkeri | reverse complement strand
GCGCCCTGCTATAAAGGCCGGTTATAGATTCATGCATATACAATTTTTTCTAGTTTGACCATTTCACATCAGAGTCTCTCTTTTACGTTAGGACCCCCTCATACTTCGCGTAGCATGATTTTGCATTTATGCACATTTTTTACCACGCGTGAGGCCATTCATATTATTGGGCTGCACACAAGAGACAAACGCAGGTAGCTCATGCAGCATTTTCAGCTGCAAGCGTGCCGCGTTTTCCCACCCGCATAGGGGGTGCCAATAACATGTAATGGCACCGCAAACACGTTGCATGTTTTTAACATGTTGCATGAATGCATGCCAGAGTGTGATCAAAATCATGATCATTTCAAATAGAGGTGCACCGAAATGTAAATTTTAAGGCCCCGTTCACATTGCGCGATTCGCAAATCGCCAGTTTGTCGCACGATTTGCATTTTGTGCGATATCGCGCAAATGCTTGCATTGAGCAAGCGAGAATCGCGGCAAAATCTGCTCCAAAAAGGGTCCTGCTGTAGCGACACACGACCCGCGACAGCAGAACCCTTTGCCCCATTGAGATGCATTGAAGAGCGACATCGCGCGGTAAATAGCCACATTGAGCGGGAAATCGCACAATGTGAACGGGGCCTAAAACTGAAATGAAAGAAAATGTCGGTCTGAAATCGAAAATGCTTTTTTTCTAACTTATTCACATTTTTACAAATATTTTATTTTTATTTGTTTTTTATAAACTTTTACATTTTTGATATGTATTTTTTCATTAAATATTTTTATTTTTTACTTTACTTTTAGGGGCTTCGGGGACATATTAGGGGCCTAAACAGACCCCTGATATTTCCCTTTTAAAATAGAGATTGAGAACACAGAGTCCTCAATCTCTTTTTCTGCAGCCCCAGTTATCAATGAGCAGGAATCCTCTATACTGAGTGTTCCTGTTCATTCATGAGAACAGAGTATGTTTACTATAACCACAATCATGAATGAACAGGAGGTGATGTAGATCACTCCCATCCATTCATAATTGGTGATATAGTAACCATACTCTGTCCTCAATTATGCAATCGCTGAGTGTTTTTACCTCGCTCTGCTTCCTGACAGCTGTCACAGAAGGCTGAGTGAGCGGTGCGGGGAGGAGAGCTTGATCTGACAGCTGACTCCTCCCCCGCACTGCCGGCCAGCCTCCTGTGACAGCACTGGCTGTCTCCGCCCACACCGCTCTGATCTGTGATAGGAGGCTGAGCAGTGTGGGGAGGAGAGACACTGACTGCTCACAGCGCTCTCCTCCAGCACCGTTTGGCCGCCTGTGACAGTTTCTCTCCTCCCCGCTGGGACACAGAGCAGCGTCCAGTGGGGAGGTGAGAAATCACGGACGCACCGCTATTTTCGGCAGGAAAATGACACTTCCGGTATTTTGACAAAAAGTGCCATTTTCGGCCGATATATCGATGCATCCCTAATTTCTCTTCAATTTGTTTTATTGGGTTTTAAAGCATAAAGCATACAATTAACAGTCAGGAATAGGAGTGGTAAAAGACAACAGTTCGCCCTTACAGTGGGCGGCGTACTACAGTAGGCATAAGCAAAAAGGGGGAGGGGATAATGCAGATTGTCGCTGCGACTCATCAGAACAAACGGTTGTTTGTGGAGGAGGGATTCAGGGGGGGTGGGGTATGGTTTTACCCCAAGGGATTGGAGACGTCAAGGAGGAGGGAATATGTTAGGCGATGAGTAAAATTTAGGTGAGGGAGCAATAAAGAAGAAGGAAAGAAAAGAAAAGAGAAGAAGAGAGAAGAAAAGAGAAGAGAAGTGGTGACTACCACCCGGGCTCCACCATCCAAAAGGCAGTTAGCGAATGAGGTTTTGTGTTATGGGATCTAGGGTGGGTAGGAAGATGGAGGCCCATGGGTCCCATATGGTATGAAACTTCCGACTCGTGTCCAATAGGATGCTTGAAAGGTGTTCGTTGACAAAAAATCCTTGCATACGCTGTTGGAATTCAGTGTACTGAAGTGTCTGCTTTTTCCATGAGTGTGCTATGGTTTGTTTGGCCGCTAAAAACATAACATTTGCCAACTGCCATTGGGGTCGTGTAAGGTGTGGGATTCTAACATGATGTAAGGCCTGCCAGGGGTCCTTCAGAATTGGCTTGTTGAAGATAGAGGATAGGAGCCTGTATATTTTAGACCAAAACCTGGCCACGAAGGGGCATGTCCACCAAATATGCATAACATCACCTGTGGCTTGACACCCTCTGAAGCAGGCATTTGAGCTAGACTGATGGAGGTGACAGAGGCGAGAAGGCACGAGCTACCACCTGGAGAGAACCTTGTAGGCCGCCTCCTGGGAGTTGATGTTTTGAGAACACCTGGAGATCGCATCCCAAATTGACCCCAATTCCTCAGGGGGCCTTGCGTGGTGTAGGTCCCTCTGCCAATTAGTGACATATCTATGAGTGGTGAGGGAGGGGAGAGCATTGAGCTGGGAATACAGGAGGGAAATGAGGTTTAGGGAGCTGGGTGTGCGGAGGCAAATGCGTTCGAAGTGTGAAAGAGATAGGGGGGTAGCGAGGTTAGGGAGTAGGGATTTAATCCAATGTATAATTTGGAGGTAGCGGAAGAATTCTCTAGAAGGGGGTTGAACCGCAGCCACTAAGGCATCCCATTGGGTTATTCTAGAGCCTTGTAAGAAATTGTAAAGGGTGGTTGGTGTAGCCTTGTGTGTGCCACCAAGCGAAGGAAGACGGACTATCCATTGCCGGAGGGAACATAGGATTTCCTAGGAGGGTAGTTAGGGGTAAATGTGGGGAAATTAAAGAGGCCGCATACTTAGTGGAATCCCATATGCGCAAGGTATGGGCAAGGAGCGGGTTAAGGTGTGGAGGACGATGGGCGGGGGGAAGCCAGGGAATGGAGGGGAGCGTGTAGAGATGCACATATGGGGTCTCCATTAAAGTCCAGAGGGGTGGGTCAACCGGGATGTGAAGGGCGGCAATGGGCGCAATCTGTGCGGCCTGGTAATATTTCTTAAGGTCCGGGACTCCTAACCCCCCTTGGCGGCGATGACAGTACATCGTTTTCCGGGCTACTCGGGGACGTTTATCGTGCCATATAAAGGACATAACGTGGTTTTGCATCGATCGGAGGGCGAAATTCGGGATTGCTACCGGTAGGGTGCTAAAAAAATAGGGTAATTTTGGAAGCAGGGGGTGCATCCCTAATTTCAAACCAAATAGCACAATACAATACAATCAGTATTGACACAACATAAGTACTGTGGTGACACACCAGAAACATATCAGTGGAGATTTTTTTTAAAAGTACAGTAATGACACACCAGAAACATGTCTATAGCCACAGAATCGGTACAATACTGACAAACCAGAAACATGTCCGCAGAGACACAATCAGCACACTACTGACACATCAGTGACATATCTGACACAAGCAACATGTCAGCAGACATAGAATTAGTACATTAATGACACACCAGGAACATTTTGGAAGACAGAAAATAAGTACAATACTGACACATCCAGAAACATGTCAGCAGACACAGAATCAGTACACTAATGATACACCAGAAACAGTTTGGCAGACATCAAATAAGTACAATTATAACACATAAAACCAGTGAGGTGTTTAGCCAGCAAGGGAATTATACTGTTCGTAAGCAGGGAAGTGGTCTGTACCGATCCTGTTGCTGATAATATCAAGTCATGAGGATGCTAAGGTGTCCGTGTGTAGTGACATGACTATGCTTTTATATTCACTAGCATAAGTGTGCCTGTTTCAAAAGGGGCAAGGTTGAGGTGGTGAAAGCATGGAGAGGTCTGCAGGCATAGTGGTAAGAGCAGGAGGTGGTGAGAGAAGAGGTGCTACGGGCACATTGGGTGATGAAGGAATGGGGGCAACAGGCACGGTGGATGGTGAGAGAAGGGGGGGCGGCAGGCACGGTGGATAGTGAGAGAAGTGGGTATCAGGCAAAATGGATGGTGAGAGAAGGGGGACAGTAGGCATTGTGGGTGGTGAGAGAAGGGGGGTGGAAGGCATGGTAGGTAGTGAGAGAAGAGGGATGGCAGGCAAATTGAGAGAAAGGGAACAGCAGGTACAGTCAGTGGTGAGACAAGAGGGGCAGCAGGCATGATGGGTGGTGAGACAAGGGGTATGGCAGTCATGGTGTATGGTGAGAAAAGGGGGACAGTTGGCACACTTTACTAAGCTATCAGGGTGAAAGGTGCAACACATCACAAGGGGACACACCTGAATGGACACTAAGGATGAAAAGGGACACAGCTTTCTGGGCTCTGGTGGCAAAGGGGAAACACCTGTCTGGGCTCCGTGGATTAAGGGGACACTAGTGTCTCAGTCTGGGAGTAAATAAGGATGCACCCCTCTGAGTCATAATTGTCACTTTTCAATAAAGCAGTACCATCATCTTACCTCTGCAGCAGAAGAGGAGTACCATTATCTGCATCCACAAGCTAAAGTCAGTACTTTTTGCTCCCCATCATATCAAAGCAGTACCCTTGGCTGCTCTATCCTACAGTATAATCAGTTCAGTTTTGTATCAGAGACGTGCTGTCACCTCAATCCTTCAACAATACAGTATTGTCATCCCAGTCCTCTAACAGACCAGTACTGTCATCTCAATCCTTTGACAGAGCAGTGCCCCAATCTCAATCCTCTAACAGAGCAGTGCCATCATCTCAGTCCTCTAACAGAGCAGTGCCATCATCTCAGTCCTCTAACAGAGCAGTGCCATCATCTCAGTCCTCTAACAGAGCAGTGCCATCATCTCAATCCTCTGTCAAAGCAGTCAGCTCAATTCTACAGCAACAGAGCAGTGCCATCATCTCAGTCCTCTAACATGAAATAATTGTTTTTTAACATAATGTTAGGAAACATTTATTATTACCCAGTTTTTTGGTAAAATATAAAAGATCGGGTCACGTCGGGTAAATAGACACCAAACATGTCATGCTTTAAAATTGCGCGCACCCACGAAATCGCAGAAAACTAGCATACCCAAAATTGACCATAGGCGACACTTTAAAAGCTTTTACTGCTCATCAGTTTAGTGTTATCAGTGATTGATGGCCCTAGAACTATTGCTCTCACTCCGACGTTCGCGGCGATATGTAACATGTGCGGCGTAATGGGCGCAATTGTCTTTTTAGCACGTATGCGCCCCTGGCGCATGTTTGCATGCGTGTATGTATGGGTGGGGGACTTAATTTTTTTTTTTTTATTCTTTTTTATGTGTAACTTAAAATTGTATGCAGCGTACTCTGTGCATACAATCTTATGGACACAAAAAACTAACAGTGGGGCTCCTAGGTGTCGCAAGTACAGGTGTATTTTACGCTGTATGCCCACATACTTGCATTTGCGTCTGAGTCCTCAGCATAAGGTATATTCTTGTCTAAGAGTATTCAATTGTTATGCAGAGATAACACAAAGAAGGCAGCAGGATTGTCTGTGAAATTCCTGGTCCCCCGCTGTGCTCTATGATTCCTCAAACTGACTTTTACATCTCTACAGGATACAGTAGTAACATAGGGATTAGCAGATTGAACCACTGAGAGCGACAAGGAATCCCACACTCCTTGAAGTGTCAGTTTATGATGATTCTTTAGCGATGTCTTCTTAAAGTGAAACTAAACTCAGGAGTTAAATCTTAAAAATGCATCCAAGTACCTTAACTATAGACAAAAATGTATCTTATGTGTATCACTCGGCTGTAGATCTTCAAATCTTCTCTGAATTGGTACTGACACTGTCCTTCCTTCTGGAGGGTGGCTACTTTTGTTCCCCATTGTCCCTGTGTGTGTTGAAAATTAGCCACCGCTCCAAGCTCACTGCTGTGATGGACTACAATCTCATATTTAGTTTACTAATGTGTATTGAGATTGTAGTCCATCTTGGAAATGAGATCGGTGAGGTGGCTTCTTCACAACACAGGGACCATGGGGAACCAAAGTAGCCACCCTCCAGAGGGAAGAACAGTGTCAGCATGAATTCAGAGATTTGGGGATCTACAGTCGAGTGATACACAAAAAAAAGTTAAATTTTTGTTAATATTTATGCTACTTAAATGCATTTTTAAAGTTTAACTCCTGAATGTAATACTTTAATACTGCAGCAATCAACATCAAGGGGAGCAAGAAAGGTGGGTATGAAGTATCTCACTTCTTTACACAGAGCCCTATGTTTAAGAAAGTGTTTTTAGCAAAACAGTCGCTTTAAAAATCACATGCTGTATTGTTCAGTAAATGACTGACACTTCTAGCTAAACTCCATCTTTCCACCAACGTTTAAAAATAGAGCAAACATTCTGATGGTATATGCATGTGACTGTGGGACCATTGCCAAGACATTCTTGGTTCTGAATATGGTACGAGTGCATGCACTCTTATTTAGCGTGGAACATTACAAGTCCTTGTTTATCAAAGTGACTTTCAAAAGAGCTATATATATACACACACATATTAATATTAGGGATGCACCGATACCATTTTTTCCAGACCAAGTACCATACTTGGTATAAGTACAGATACTCTATCTCTCTCTCTCTCTCTCTACACACATACGGTAAATATATATATACCATTTTTTCCAGACCAAGTACTCACAGATACAAGTACTGATACATTCTTGTTTATTGTCATGTGACAGTTTTTTTTTAAAGTCGTTTTTAAAGTTCATTTTTTTTTTAAAGTGTCATGTACAAGGCTGTTTATGGCCATACACCACCCAGATCAGTATGTGGCAGGTACACCCAGGTGATTTCTATTAGCTACGGACAGGAAGCCTGAACAAATCAATGACAGGCTCTCCTGTGCATGGCTCTGAATGCAGACTGTTGTTGTCCAGAGCCACAAATCTGTCCCTAACTGTGGGTCATTGTTCCATGTATGATTACATGCTAACCACTGGTGTATGGCTCATGTGAATTGATGTCTTATAGGCTTAACAGTTTAAAATTAACAGTTTAAATGAATATGCAGCCACGGCAATTGCTGTTACAAAACTCGGTTTGTACCAAGCCCATGTAGACCCCTAGTCATAAGTACACTTCTTTTTGCATCAGTACTGCTTGGACCTTAAAAGGAGGAGGTAGTCCTGAAAATGTATCTGTTAGGCCTCATTCACATGGGTGGCAGCCTCCACTGCCCATGAAAAGTGTCTTGCAGTGGCTTTTTGGAGAGCTGTAGACTCATAAATGCAGTTTCTTTTCTTTTTAACCTCACTAGGGATCTTCTATTAGAATACTGCGCCAAAGCCTTGTACCCACACACGTGAAGCATGGTCCTAGTGATTGCAATGATCTCGTTTGACAAGCAGCACCACCTGCCAAACATGACAAAAAGCCCAGGCAACTGATGCAATGCGGCCCTACAGTGGCATATACATTGCCTTGGCGCTTTGTATCGCCAAGGCAATTTATATGCCACTGTAGGGCCACATTGCATCAGTCGCCTGGGCTTTTCGTTACGTGTAGCGGGCAATGGCACGGCCACCCTCGATTGGTCACTGACAGCATTGCTGGAGCTTGGTGAACTCGGTTTGCACCAATCCCATGCACATCCCTATGTATGCCCAAACACATATTACCTTTTCCAGACTGAATATAGGACCAGTTTGAAAAGTGCCTCTGTAAAAAGCTAAACAGAGAATTTTGCATTAGAGCAGCCATAAAAGTGAGCTGAATGTATGAAAAGACTGCAGGTCCCTGAGTGATGTCCCTGGCAGGCACACGTGCACAATGGAGCCAGCTGGACCCTTGCTTGTCACATCTCTTGCATGTAAATAGGGCAGTTACAGGTCAGGGCTCTGTCCCTTTAGCCTATCAGATGAGAAAGTAGAAAACAGTGAAAAGCTCCTGCAGCCCTGTGGACTACATTAGCTGTTTGTTGCTGATCTCCTCCTCCTCCTCTAACAGCGTCAGCAGGGACAGGGGGAGGAGGGACAGGGAGGAGGGTGGAAGAACATAGTCCTTGCAGGAGGGGGGTACTGGGACTTCATCGCAGCACAGCATTATACATGTAGCTCCCTGCACTTTTTTGGAAGTTTTTTTATTTATCTGTTTTTAATAGCTGATTTACAGAAGATCGCATACATGCTTGCACACCCCTCCTGATCTGCGGAGGCAGCGGTTGCATTTTTGGCCATCTAGTTTTTAACTCTGTGCAGGGGATCAGCAGCCCCAGGTCCTCAGCATAATGGTGGTTCGTATGTTGTTTCGGGCGGTGATCATGGGCCCTCCAGGATCGGGGAAAGGCACGATCTCGGATAGGATCGTTAAACACTTCGCACTCAAGCACCTGTCCAGTGGGGATTTGCTAAGGCTGAACATCCAGAGGAAGACAGGTACAGCTGTCAGGAAGGAGGGGGAGCGGGCACTTTAAATAAGTTTGGTATAATGGAGCACGTGACAGCTGGGTCACATGTGAAGGTGACAAGAGTCACACTTTCATCTCATTCATTGACATGCAGTAAACGACTTCCGTGTCCACGAACTAATCTACTTTCATTTTCCTGATGGATCCATTGATTGTACAGCTGTCCTAGCATGCCTGAGACATGAAGCCTGCTTGTCCAGCCCAATGTTACTTCTGAAATGTAACACTGTGCAGCTAATATTGGTTAGATCTGTGTCAACGTTACTCTTTCATTTCATTTGTCACAAACTATCAGAAGCATTCTCTAGTTTAGAGATTCTCAACCAGGGTCTCTCCAGAGGTTGCTAGGGGTTCCTTGAGTTGTGGTTGATTGACCTTCCATCTGATGGTGCCTGTATGGTTCTGGGTCCAACACTGCTTAGCCGAGCCAGCAACATGACACCATTGATCTTTTTAGCCGTCTGAAAGGGTGGCATTCTTGCCCACCAATGTGAGGGGCATTCTCCCCTCCCTTCCTGTTCCCCAATGCGAGGGGCATTCTCCCCCTTCCCTTCCTGTTCCCCAATGCGAGGGGCATTCTCCCCTTCCCTTCCTGTTCCCCAATGTGCGGGGCATTCTCCCCCTTCCCTTCCTGTTCCCCAATGCGAGGGGCATTCTCCCTCCCTTCCCTTCCTTTCCTGTTCCCCAATGCGAGGGGCATTCTCCCTCCCTTCCCTTCCTGTTCCCCAATGCGAGGGGGCATTCTCCCCTTTCCCCAATGTGCGGGGCATTCTCCCCCTTCCCTTCCTGTTCCCCAATGCGAGGGGCATTCTCCCTCCCTTCCCTTCCTTTCCTGTTCCCCAATGCGAGGGGCATTCTCCCTCCCTTCCCTTCCTTTCCTGTTCCCCAATGCGAGGGGCATTCTCCCCCTTCCCTTCCTGTTCCCCAATGCGAGGGGGCATTCTCCCCCTCCCCTTCCTGTTCCCCAATGCGAGGGGCATTCCCCCTCCCCTTCCTGTTCCCCAATGTGAGGGGCATTCTCCTCTCCCTTCCTGTTCCCCAATGCGAGGGGCATTCTCCCCCTTCCCTTCCTGTTCCCCAATGCGAAGGGCATTCTCCCCCTTCCCTTCCTGTTCCCCAATGCGAAGGGCATTCTCCCCCTTCCCTTCCTGTTCCCCAATGCGAGGGGCATTCTCCACCTTCCCTTCCTGTTCCCCAATGCGAGGGGCATTCTCCACCTTCCCTTCCTGTTCCCCAATGCGAGGGGCATTCTCCACCTTCCCTTCCTGTTCCCCAATGCGAGGGGCATTCTCCACCTTCCCTTCCTGTTCCCCAATGCGAGGGGCATTCTCCACCTTCCCTTCCTGTTCCCCAATGCGAGGGGCATTCTCCACCTTCCCTTCCTGTTCCCCAATGCGAGGGGCATTCTCCACCTTCCCTTCCTGTTCCCCAATGCGAGGGGCATTAGGGGCATTCTTCCCACTGACCACCAATATATGGGGGCATTCTTGTCACTGATGAGGAATTTGTTTTCCGCTTCTGCTGTTCATCATCCATAAATCAGCACATCACTATTTAGATTGCCACTTATACATGCCTATATACAGTATGTGTTTCAGTTTGGTGCCAGTTGTTTCAGCAAAGAATAGGCTTATTAAATGAGCTGCAGCTGAAATATGCAGTGCCTCTTAGTAAGCATCTTTTATTTTTAAGCATGCTTTACAAAAATGAATGTTAAAGCAGATGTTTATTTTAGTCCTATTGAGGGAGCAGCTCATATCTAAACTATTAATAGGAGATAGTGAAAATGAACCATCTCTCCATTGCAAACCCAGCCCATAATTCTTTACAACAGGGGTAGCCAAACTCCGGCCCTCCAGCTGTGGTGTCGGGAGGCGTTGCAAGATTCTCACAGCCACAGTCATGACTCCCGGAGAGAAGCATCATGGGATTTGTAGTTTCACCACAGCTGGAGGGCTGGAGTTTGGCTACCCCTGCTTTAGAAGGATTGCATTTGGCTGACTTGTATCTAGAACTTTTCTGTCCAAACAAAGCAATATGTGCTCTGTGGTGAATGGGTTATTATTTTCAGATACCCTCTGCTAGAAATGGTTGTGAGAATGGAGACATTTAATCACATAAAGAGATGCTCCATGACTAAGCCCTGACCGACTCTTTATTTTTTTTAATGAATTTACCTTTGACTTGTACCTTTTCTTAGAAGCATTGATTTTTGTGCTGCAGAGTCTTTGTTCTGTGAGAATGCCTTCAATAAGCTGACTATACACCGAGTGACTTTCGGCAAGTCCTTGATTCCCTCAGTAGGTGGCCAGGTCTGCCAGCTCCTGTCTGACATCCATCCTATCGGATGCAGGCACTGGTCAGGTATTTTGACAGGGCCAGCTATCAAAATACAATAGTCGCAGTGGGAGATTCCTTCATGCGGTTTAGCATGGATGGAGGAATTTGTTACATTTTATTTTTCCTTTCAGCCTGAGAGCAAACCAAAGAAAATCGCAGGGCTAATTCACACCAGATGCAGTCTGTTCCATTTTCCAGCTGCATCAAAAAGGCATTACAATGCTTTCCTATGGTATTTCTTGTGCTCTGTTCACACCAGAGCAGTCCGTTCCCATGCAGCCAGAATACTACTTGCCCATTTTAGCTGCATCGGATCGTGCCAGAATGCATCTAAATGCATTGGAATGCATCTGGAATCATATTTTAAGCAAAAAAACCCCTCCCCTCCAC
>NW_017306826.1:1034124-1034713 GCF_000935625.1 Nanorana parkeri | reverse complement strand
TAATTGGCAGGTGTATGGAAGGCATGCAACCGTTTCTACTGTACGGTCGCACGTCTTTTGTCTCCCGAGCACGCCTGAAAACCCGCTGAGAATCGTACGATTTTCGGCGGGTTAGTGGCGTTCTCGGAAGACAAATGCCGAACGGCACACTGCACGCTCAGCACTGTAATAATCAGAAACCCTCACATCGACGATCGCAAGTACGATCTGCCTGTCCAAGATGGGCAGATCGTACGAATTTTTAATTACCTTGCAACCATCGCACGATGAAAGTTTAGAGGTTAGAACATTTTCTCTATTCTGTCAAAAAATACATTAAATAGAAGGGAAAAGGTTCTGCCCAGTGTTGGGCTTTAAAGGAGAACTATGGGGTTAAGGCTTTTCCCCATAGTTCTCCTTAGGGTAACGAGAGCACACAAACTAGCATCCTCCCGTCACCCTAGACTCAGTATACTGCGAGCTATAGCTCGCGGTATACTGAGACACCGCAGCTGAAGCGGATCCCGACAATCGTGCCAGGATCCGCCCAGCTGCGTGACTGACAGCTGGCTCTGCCTATCTAGAGGCAGAGCCAGCTGTACCCGCCCCC
>NW_017306826.1:1027220-1032566 GCF_000935625.1 Nanorana parkeri | reverse complement strand
TTCAATTGCAGTAAAATCGTGGCAAAGCGCATCACGCCGCAGCTGTGCAGACACATGCGGTTCTGATGCAGTTCTGGTGTGAACTCGCCTTCATAGTGCATACCCAGTTTTAGGGCCCATTCACACCAACAGCTGGTGTGTGGTGCCTGGCACTGTGCTGATGCACCGGTCCTGGCATATTGCACTTTTGTTTTTCTTTCCCAACACGTTGGTGTGAACTGTGCCCATCTGTGATGAGGCAAATTGCCTTGCCTTGTGCTGCGGCTGTGCTTCAGAAAATTACCAGCCCAGCCCCAATGCATCTCATGTGAATTCAGCCTTAAGGTGCCCATACACCTGCTGATTATCATACTATAATCGCGGGTGAGCCCACGATCTTAGATAATTGGCAGGTGTATGGAAGGCATGCAACCGTTTCTACTGTACGGTCGCACGTCTTTTGTCTCCCGAGCACGCCTGAAAACCCGCTGAGAATCGTACGATTTTCGGCGGGTTAGTGGCGTTCTCGGAAGACAAATGCCGAACGGCACACTGCACGCTCAGCACTGTAATAATCAGAAACCCTCACATCGACGATCGCAAGTACGATCTGCCTGTCCAAGATGGGCAGATCGTACGAATTTTTAATTACCTTGCAACCATCGCACGATGAAAGTTTAGAGGTTAGAACATTTTCTCTATTCTGTCAAAAAATACATTAAATAGAAGGGAAAAGGTTCTGCCCAGTGTTGGGCTTTAAAGGAGAACTATGGGGTTAAGGCTTTTCCCCATAGTTCTCCTTAGGGTAACGAGAGCACACAAACTAGCATCCTCCCGTCACCCTAGACTCAGTATACTGCGAGCTATAGCTCGCGGTATACTGAGACACCGCAGCTGAAGCGGATCCCGACAATCGTGCCAGGATCCGCCCAGCTGCGTGACTGACAGCTGGCTCTGCCTATCTAGAGGCAGAGCCAGCTGTACCCGCCCCCTCCCCGTCCGTTCCGCCAGTCAGCGCTGGCAGATCGGAGCAGGGAGGGGGGAATCCAGCCCCTCCCCTGTCACGGCAGAGAGCCGTGACAGGATCGAGAGGTGAGAGAACGCCGGTGTGTGTTCGCTCACCTCCCGATCTACTGAGCCGACCTGTGACAGTCTCATTGTCACAGGTCGGCTAGAACTATGAGGTGAGTGAAAAGCACTCAGGACATAGTTCTCCTTTAAGCATTGTAGGATTATTAATTGAGTTGTTGGTTATTGGCAAGGCTGTGTGTGCATGGGGGGTTAGCCTTATCTGGTTAGGGTTGTCCGTTGTGGAAGTAACCTCTAGCATTAATAATCTACATAGTTTCCTCAAGCTGTAATTGTACCTATTGTAACAGGATAACGTATTGCATCCTTTTTGTAACAGTAGTCATAGCTGTGTCTAGGACTGTACTATAATATTGTGCTTTGTGGTCTATTAGGTCAGACAGCTAGTCCATCTAAGTGCTGGGAAGACAAAGTGATCCTTGATAGATGTAAGGATGAACCACAACATTGTAAATGCCTCCAAATTTTCCTAAATGCAACGCAGCTCATAAATGTGAAAGGGCTCATTGGATTAAATGTGTTCCTATGACACATCTGTTTTGCATTCCGATGCATGCACTTAAAGTGACATTAAACCCTCAGATTTTTTAACATAAAACAACCCTGTAATGTGTGCCTTACTGTAATCCATGGTTGTTTTCCTTCTCTTTGCTGCTCTTCCTTTTAAATCTGTATCTGTTCTCATGCTGGGCAGAACTTCTGTTTTGCAGCAGACTGCCTTGTCTCAGGAATGGATACACGGTGTCTGTGTATCCGTTTGTATGGGTTTGTAATCTGAGCCAGCACTACAGGAAGAGGCCCTGAGCTGAAAAGGGAAGTTCTGCAGAGCATGAGAAGACATGAGGATTTAAAAGGAAGAGCAGCAAAGAGAAGGGAAACAACCATGGATTACTGTAAGGTACACATTACACTATTGTTTTATGTTAAAAAATCTGAGGGTTTAATGTCACTTTATGCAAGGGTGTAAACAGGGAATAAGAAGAAAAGGTGTATAAATAGGTTCTTTTTTTGAGGGACACTTCGGTTGTGGTTCAACTGGTAAAAAGTTGGTGTTTATCTAACATGAATCCTGGTGCAACAAATATCCAAATGGCACAGAAGCGATGTTAATTCAGGGGAGGACAAATGAATAGGAATTCAGGAGACAGCAGGATTTTTTTAGGAGGCAGCTCCATTGACGACCACTAGTGAAAATCTCAAAAGTTGCCAGTCAGCTGGACATGTTAAGAAGTATTGGATACTTGCCTCTGGGAGTCATGGCTGTAACTGTCAGTCTTGCAATGGCTGATGGGACTTGTAGATCCACGACAGCTGGAGGGTCAGGGCTGCCCACTCTTAGCCTATGGAGTACTTACATCAAAGGCAATTTTCTAAGGGTCTGATCACTTTGTGACAAGCTCTTGTATTTTGCTGCCCATTCACCAGCCCCCTTTTACACTTGGGCATTAACACTTTTAGGCAATTTTTTTGTGTGTGTCCTTTATGCCTTTTTCAAGCTTCAGTGTTTTTTTGTTTTAGCCAATGGAAAGCTAGTTACTGGGAGGAGATGGGTATGTGCAAAATTTTGTGTAAAAGGCACATTCTGCACATTTTTTCAGGCACTTCTAATGAAGTCTATGGTGCCAAAAATGTGTGCTTGTCCCTGAAATAAAACATTTTCGAGCTTCAAGCAACACTGTGTTCAGATGTGATCAGGTACTGTTGAAATGAATGGGATTCTTTTAGAGTGTTGTCGAGCTAAGGAATTGTGCGTCAAAACAACCAGGGGCTTTTGTGATTTAGATCTGGAGTGTGGGTCTATGTGAGGCGATCCTCATGGATACAACAAATACGTCACCTAGAATTGCTATTGTAAACTCAATAAGTACATTTTTGTGTTTAAAAAAAAAAAAAATGCTTGCATGCAGTAAGGTCAAGGATGGATTTCTTTATCACCATTGTGTACTCATTGTGGCCTTTATACATTACTGCTTAGCCATTCCACCACCTGTGCAAACGGCATATGACACGTATGTCCGAACAGGAGAGCTGCTGATGTGCGAATCCATTAACATTCTCTACATTCTGTAATCTGCATGCAAACACACTAGGTGTTAAGTAGGAGTTATTCAACTTTCATATGTTTATTGTCTGAATAATGAATGATGTTGTGAATAAGTAATCATTTTCATTCTACATTGCCTAGTCAGCTTGGGGTTATAATGAAACAATTCATCAGACAGCAAGCTGTGTTATAAGCTATCCACTAATCACAGGGCCTCATTCACACTGGTAGTGTTAAACCCGTGTGGTGTTTTTTTTGTGTGTGTTTAGAGCATATTTCTAAACGAATACAAATGCATGTAATTGATTTTTAATGCTATCTTTCAGACTTTGCGACTTTCCTGTGTTTTACCTGCGTTCAGTTTAGCTGCATTTAGGGCCTGTTCACACTAGCCCATCTGCTAAAATTCTGCGTTTTAGTGGATGGGCTAGTGCTTTGTGGCAGCCCTGGCAGTGTGCGTTGTTGCAAACTTTCGGAGCTGTCATTGCTTACATTTAAAACATTTTTTTAAAAATGTCTGTACTTTATGTGTACACTGCATTCGGGTCCCTGCATGGCACTGTGGCGCACTGCTCTGCCATGTGGGGACCTGCGGCAGCATGCTTACATTTCATAACAGCACACCATTGTGGTGGGAATGGGACACATAAATAACAATTGTTTTCTAAGTGTTCTTGTGGTGACCTGCATTGATCTGGTGTTGTAAAACGCAGGTCACCACAGTATGTGTAAAACGCTCCATGGAGAATATGGAATTCTGTACTTCCAGCATCTGATCTCTTAACCCATGTAAACGCAGCTTTAAGCAGGAACATTTAAACGCAGGAAAAGGTGATCTGGGAAGCCAATGTGCATTCTACTTTCAGTTCTAAAGAGTATACTGTATTACCCGTTTGTAAAAACATATAGAACAATCAGCAGTTTGCAATACTGAAGCAGGCTGAGAGTGGCGTTTCTACCAATGTAGGCGCATTAACAGTGTATTTATCTATCTATGCTTGAAATCCAGGTAAATAATTAACTACATAGTTGAAATACACGTCACCTGTTTTACCTAGTGGCTGGTCATTCTTTTTAATCAGTGGTGTGATCCTGACACCCCTGACAGCACTGCAATTGGTAAAGGAGCAGAGGTTCACTGACGAGGTCATCACTCTGTTCTTTTCTTCTGTCAGTAAGTTCATGGTGTTAGGCTGACAGATTTGTGCTCTATTGTAGAACCTGACTGGTTTTACAGAGCTGTCCCTCCTTCTTCCAGCCTGCCACTTTGCCCCTTAAGGGGGGGGCTGAATTTGCTTTAAAGAAACTCTATAACCTTACCCATGCTAGGCAAAGTGGCAGTGTCTCTACAAATGGGCATGCTTCAGCCCCTTCTACTCACCTCATGGGCTAGTTCACATGGGGCGGGGGTGTGTGGCTGCATTGCCATTGACTTCAATGCACTGCCACATTCCGTTTCCCACCCCTGAATGCAGGAAGCTGGCCGCAATGCGATTTTTCAGTGCATTCCGGAGCCTGACCGCACTGGAATGCACTGTTTATGGTGTGCAGCAACCCTGCATGTGCTTCCTTGCAGCTTCTTGCTTATCACCTGGCAATGAAATCAGCAGTGTGGGTGACCCAGCAGGGGTGGTGATGTCCCCCGGAGATTGCCTGGAGGAGGAACACCTCCCCTTACCTGGAATTGCTGGAATGCTGGGTATTCTGGCTGATATCAGAACAGACAATGTACAGTATTATTTTACTAGTAGAATGTCTGTCTCTTTTGCGTGTGACAGATGCAACACAAACATGCTGGCTGACAGCAGAGTCATATTTAACTTTCTCACCTCTTCCGATGACAAAAGGATTGCACTCACCTCTACACAACTTTCCTGCTTTGTTTAAATATTAACTACAGTTAAAGCGGCATACTTGGGACTGAAATAGTACTATATCCATAAACTGAGCTTCAAGCTAAGCTCCAGACACCAACACTTTCATTGAAATATATTTCTCAATAGCCACATAGGATATAAATCCACTTTATGTGTGCCAAATATCTTTGAAAACGCTGATATTACCCTATAAAAGTAGTGGTGACATCATCACTGTGCTGCACATAGCCTGTGTAGAAAGCAGAGCTGTAGGAGGGGTCCAGCAGCTTCACCCACTACAGGTTGCCTGCAGAAAACTACAGGAGGGGGCGGAGACAGTGGCGGAACCACCGCCGATGCGACCGCACCGGGGCCTAA
>NW_017306826.1:978630-1027178 GCF_000935625.1 Nanorana parkeri | reverse complement strand
CCCCCCCACAACCAGGGTCAACGGCAGACCCCCCGACAACCAGGGTCCAGGGAGCCCCCACTGACCACCAGGGAGCAACATGGACACTTCCCATCGGATTCCAGCTGCAGAATCCCCTCAGGCTCCAGAAAACGGCAGGGGTGTGATGTCAAGGGGCCTGGACTGCAGTGCAGGATCACAGGCCTGCCCTCTTGAAGATTAACCAGGGTAAGGTAAGGTGACAACATTTTTAACATAAAATCCGGGGACATTTTTAAATGTCCCTGAGAACATAAAATAAAACATCTTTTTTTTTTAAAATACTCACCTGATCACTGTGTGCAGCTTCTGAGAAGATACGCTATTAGCGAAGCGGGCGCTATGCAAAATGCGCAGCTAGCTTCCTCGCTACGCTAAAGGCCGTGACACACTGCACGCGAAGCAGCAGCGCGCTGCATTTGCGAGCAGTGTGTCATGTAATTTTTTCCTCGGCGGCTTAGCTTGCGAGTGCTCGCATAGCTGAGCGTGCTGAGATGAAAAATTTCATCTTCAGCCAAACGGCTCACGCGTATAAACCAGCACGTCGGCATGCGACAGCTGGCTGGTTGTTACGGACGAGCCGATTGGCTGAAGGTGCAGTCAATCATCTGATTGGCGTGCAGTGTGTCACGGCCTTAATAGCGTATCTTCTCAGAAGCCGCAAGCTTCTGACAGCGTGGGAGACGGGAGGCTGCGCTTGTTGGTGGATCCAGGGATCGGGTAAGTATTAAAAAAAAAAATGTTTTATTTTATGTTCCCGGGGACATCATTTGTTAGGGGACGGTCTCCTTAATCCGGGGACAGTCCCCAGAAATCGGGCATGAATGTAGAGCTGCAACATCTAATCGACTAAGTCGATTATAATCGATGATTGAAAAAGTTGTTGTCCAAGTTTTTCAATCATTATCAGCTTTCGATTAGTTGGCCCTGTTCACGGCTCCACACATGCCCCACCTCCTCATGCTTGCCGCTGCTAGACCAGCCCGCCTGCATTCACCACCCACACGCCGCACCTCCTCCCCGCCTCACGCTTGCAGCTGCTAGACCCGCTCTCCTGCATCCATTCTTCACACGCCGCACCTCCTCATGCTCACCGCTCGCCCACATCCACGATCGGCATAGAGACATATCGGCCTAAAATGGCACTTTTGGCTAAATGCAGAAACTGCTCTGTGTCCCAGCGGGGTTGAGAGAAAGTGTGACAGCCGGCCGTGCGCTGTGGGAGGAGAGCGCTTAAATCTTGCACCAGGGCCTTTTGTTCCTTAGGTCCGCCACTGGGCATGCACAAGGAGAGAGCAGCAGGGACTGGTCTTTATTACAGGAAGCTCATGCAGATTACAGTGTTTTTTGGTCCCATAGACTTCAATGGGAAAAGCCTGGAAATGCGCGTTTCAGGCTTTATTGCATGTTTGTAGCACAAACTTTCCCATTGAAGTCTATGGAGCTAAAAAGTAGCTCATGTACTTGCGACATAATACTCAGGCGTGAACAGGGGCCATAGAAATGAATTGGTTTCCTTGTCTTGAGTGTTTTGTCGCGCCTGCGTTTGAGTGACAACACTTACGTGTAAATGAGGACTAAGGTTGGCCATATACTGCTCCTATTTTTCTTGTTCAACCCGCCGGCTGAACAAAAAAAAAAAAATAGAGCAGATTCCTCCAACACTACGAGTGTGTCGATTTTGAGGGATCTCCCTGCTTCCTTGGTCAGCTGATCGAGGGATGATAGCTGGAAGGGTGTTGCCAGCGGCACCAACTGTACACAATTCCCACAGTGTATGGCCACCTTAAATCTAAAGCTGGGTACACAATGTTAGATTTTTATTTTCATATAAAAATTATTTTTTTTTTTTGACGTACAGCTTTCAGTCTGAACTGAAAATAAAAAATCTAACAGATTCCTCCAACACTAAACAGAGTGGGTGGAGGAAACTGTCATAGTATCCAAACAGTGGCCACATCTAATTGGACGCAGGCGTTGTTTGGCTTACAATTTTTCGCCTGGTGTGTGTGTGTGTGTGTGTGTGTGTGTGTGTGTGTGTGTGTGTGTCCCTCTAAAAAAAAAACATCCCACAAACTTTTTTTAGTTGAAGGGCATGGGGCAGCAACTGACAGAAGGGGTCACCTAGTCAGCAAATTATGCCTAGTTCATCAAAAACAATCCAAAATTCCCTCGATGTGTAGCCAGCTTTGGCCTTGACCTATGTCCTCCCCCCACATTATTTGCATTATTTGTTGCTTGTGGAATAGCCAGCATTGAGATGGGGGGGGGCAGGGGAGACCAGTCAAGCTTTCAACATTGAAGTTGATATTTGCTTAATAGAGTGTTAGAACTATGAGGTGAGTGGAAATCACTCGTCTCATAGTTCTCCTCCTTTTAATATTGTTCATGTCATATATTTTAATCCTCTGCATACCAGCTAAAATGTTATGCGAGGCTTTCAATGGAAGTGACTGCATTGCCTGCCAAAATAAAAGGGGTGGGTTATGGGCAGGGCTTGAAAATTTTTTAGGGTGTCTCACCAGTCAGTCAAAAATGTCACCAGTCAGCATGACCGGACTATAGCCTTGCAATTTATGTTAACATTTTTTAGCGACACAGAGCTTTCTTTTGGTGGTATACAATCACCACTGGGGGATTTTATTTTTTTACTATATAATGAAAAAAGTACCGTAAATTTCGAAAGAAGAAAAATGTTTTTTCTCTACGTTATGTAATTTTTTTTTTTTTCCATTCTTACCCATATTGTTGGTAAAATATAAAAGACAGGGTCACGTCGGCTAAATAGACACCAAACATGTCAAGCCTTAAAATTGCGTGCGCCCGCAAAATCGCAAAGGATGACCACACTGAAAATTGGCCGTAGGTGATGCTTTAAACGCTTTTATTGCTCATCAGGTTAGTGTTATCAGTGATTAATGGCTCTAAAATTATTGTTCTCACTCTGACGTTCGCGGAGATATGTAACATGTGCGGCACAATAGGCGCAATCGTTGTTTTCGCACCTGATGCATGTTTGTGTGTGTGTGTATGTGGGGGGCGGGGGAATTAAACAAAAATTTATTGTGGGTTTTCTTCTCTTTTTTTTTTTTTACACTTGGCCCCCCCCCATGTTATAGCAATAAAGTTAAGAATCCCCCTATATGATAGCCAATTTACATGACGGGTCCTCTTTATGGAGACATCAGGGGTCTTCAAGACCCCTAATGTCACCTAGGACCCCCAGAGAAGCTGATGAAGCGGAGATCTGCTTCACCAGCTTCTCCCCAGCTTCTGAAGCTGGAGGGTGACACCAGAATACGGGAGTGATGCAATATTACATACATCACTTCTGCATTCTTGGACTGGAGAGGAGAGCAGAGGGAGATCGTGTACCGATCTCCCTTTGATCTCCTGTCACAGAGCAGCCGTGCCGGTCCCAGCCGCATCGGGCACAGCGGATCTCGGGACCGGCAATGACAGCTGCTGCTAATACAAGCGATCGGGCGTCTCTATAGACGCCCGATCGCTTGAATGTAAAGCCCCCTGCCGGCCGTGTAATTACAATGGCTGGCCGGGAAGCTGCTCGTCCGGCTCCGCCGTCCTCTCGTCACAGATGAGAGGACGAGCGGATTTTTCAAGCCCTGGTTATGGGTCATTGACCGTATTAGTTGCTGCAGTCTTGATAGCGTCATATTACATGCACTGGTTCTGAAAGGAGCCGCTTTGAAAGCAGTGTTCAAAAGGTCATATGAAGATGAAACATGTGAGAATGCAGAATTTTGCAGTTCCTTCTTTTATTGACTGAATCTTCTCTTTTGGGGCAGTGGAAGTCCTGCTCTATTGTACTGGACAATAAAATGATAACCTTTTCATTATTCCACAGAAATTGGGATTGTTGCCAAGTCTTGCATAGATCAAGGCCAGCTCGTTCCAGATGATGTCATCACCCACCTTATTCTACAGGAACTAAACAACATAGGAGAACACAACTGGCTGCTAGATGGTAAGCAGGAATTCTAATACATGTGGTTTTACATGTTTCATATCCCAGAACTGTCTCCACTAGGCAGGCTAACCAAATTAGTGGGGTAGGGGGTTGGTTGGTCTAACAGGTTTATATAAGCAACATAATTTTTACAGTTACCAGAAGAACTAGAGTCTAGATTTACAGTTTGTTAGCGTGCATGCATTTCCCTGAACAATAAGCCACCAGACAAAAAAAAATCCAACTTGGCTTAAAGCTGGACTCTAGGTACAAAAACTTTAATTTGGACATACTCCTCATAGTCCTATAGTCAGAAAGGAAATCAATCCACTTGTGTGCAACAAATGCCTTTGAAAACTCAGTTGTTACCATATAAAATAGTGGTGACATCATCACTGTGCAGAAAGTAGAGCTGTGGGAGGGGTCCAACGAGCTCCACCGACTACAGGCTCACTGCAGGAAACTAAAGGACCAGTCTTCATATACAAGAAGAGAGAACAGCAGTGCCTGGTCTTTATTACAGGAAGCTTATGCACAGTCAAAGTTTCACACTGGATTGCAGCACAGATCTGGAAGATATACACACCAAGATTCAAGTAGGAACACAAATGGCTCTTCCATTGAGACAATATTTGCTTATCTTGGCAGGATTGGGTCAAGATCATAACAAACTGGGTACCTTGGCTGTAGCCGATCTGTAGGTACTATTATATTTTATCTTTTTAATTAGGATTTCCAAGAACTGTCCCTCAAGCCCAGGCTCTCGATAAGGCTCATGAAATAAGCACGGTCATTGATCTGAATGTGCCATTTCAAACCATTAAGGATCGTCTGACAGCCCGGTGGATCCACCCTGGTAGTGGCAGAGTATATAACACTGAATTTAATCCACCTAAAGTCTCGGTAAGATAACTGTGTATAACTATGGGCCTTATGTATCAATGTCTTCTTGCTAAGAACTGGAGTTACTTCCACACAACCACCAATCGGAGTTAAACTTTCAGAGCTGGTCTGATGCTGATGACTGGGTAAGGAGAAGTAACTCGAGTACTTCCAAAGAACACACTGACACATACTGTATGTAATCAATGTCATTCAAAGGATAAAAAGACTGTAAAGCAATAGAGCGTGATTGTGTCTAACAGCCAGCCTTTCCTGGGATATTCTTGAAGCATTCTCAAGAAATGAAATGTGTTGGTTGCCATATTCACTGGAGCACACTTTTACATAAGTACTAATATATTTTCAAGCAGTTTGTTGTATCTAATAATTTGTGTAAAGCTAGCAAAGCTTGCTTGTATCACCCAAGCTAGCACTTTGATATGTACGGAGGAGAAAGGAAATAATCCAGACACCCCTAGTATTGGCATCCTCCTGGGGAAACAATAGCGTTTGGTCAAAGATATGTCAATCTATTCTTCCTTGAAGGTCAATCAGGAGTGCCTTTGCTACCCCTAAGCTAGCCATACACTGCCCTTTCTCTAGTTAAGCCCATGGGCTGAATAAAAGAAAGTCATTTGATTTTCCCCCCATCCGCACTAAACAGCGTGGATGGAGGAATCTCCACTGCCAGCTATTGTATTCAGCAGCTGCTTATTAGATCCCTGTATCTGATAGTATCTATCTAATCTATCTCTTAATATGATTGTCTTTTATTCTTACAAATTTACCTTAACATATAATACCATTTCTGTTTAATGATTTCTAACAGGGAATTGATGATATTACTGGAGAGCCTTTGATTCAGCGTGAGGATGACAAGCCAGAAACTGTTACCAAGAGACTTAAAGGTTATGAGGCCCTTACCAAACCTGTACTGGAATATTATCAGTGAGTGTTTTTCTTATATGAGTTTATAGAAAACAGTTTTTTCTTACAATATTTATTATTGAAGAAAGCATATACATTCCGTGGTTATGCATTACTTGTCACAGGTACTGACACATAAAAACCAAATGGCAAAATGTAATGTCACCATTTTTGGCTCAGTTGGTTCATGTAAGATGGCTGCCAACTTATTTTAGTGGTAATATACCAAGTCATCTTCCATTTAACGTGGGCTATAGTAGACATTGTTTGTCACTGTCTCTTTGGCTGTTTGGAAACTAAAAGTCAGGCGTTTAGATCCAGTTTCACATTGAGTGAGGCCTCATGTGGATGTTTCCTGATGCCTCTGCCAAGTACCATGTACATCAGTTGATAGACTAGGGCCCAGCAGCCTTTGATCTTACAATAATCCCACCATGTGTGCTTCAATGTGCCGAGCACATCAGATCTTCTTCTAAAATAATGTGGTTAAGCGTTGCTTAAAAAGCAGTGTGGTGGTGTTTGCCAAATCTGTCTCCAGTGTTCAGGTCCAAGGGGTTTCCCCAGGTCCTTTTTATTAGGGATGGGGGGTTGGGGACTTGCTTGTCCGAGAGTGATGGGTAGATAGTTCATATTAAGTCTTTTTGTTTGGGAGTTGTTGAGGCATATGTAAACAGTTACCTTTTCATGGGAAAAATAATGTATTACAAATGTACTGGTTATTGACTTCGGCTTTGTATCTGACTTCACTTGTTCAGTGCCTGTCCCAGTTTCTGCATTTGTCTATCAATTTTGTACTACGCTCTTGTTGTTGTTGTGTGGGTTGTGGTTTTTTTGTTTTTTTATTGTTTTTAATAGAGCTTTTATTAAAATGTCATAAGTGACATTTCAATAAGTTCTGCCATGCGGCTGTAAAAAAAATCCCTGTGTAAGCTCCAAGTACCTCTAGTCGCAGTTTACAAGGAAACAGCTCTTTATAGCAGGGATGGGGTAGGGTTGGAAAGGGTTGTCATATGGGCTTTGTCCTTGTAAACTATCACCTTCTTGTCCATACCCAGAAGTATCCAAGTGGCTCAATTGACTGGCAGGATAGCGAAGGATGAGTATGTGGTGGTGTCAATGAAATTGCAGCAAACCTGTTGTTTTGCCCTGCATGGGTAAAGAACAGGTTTACTTTAAGGTCTACAGTAATTCAGTATTTTCAACTGCTGTGTTGGGTTTAATGTTAGAGCATATCTAAACCCAAAAACAAAAATGTAATCTATTGCAGCTTACCAGTCCTTAGATGTGGTGACTGCATTACTTTGTTTTTCTTTTCTATTTTTTTTTTTAAACTTTTATTTTCTATGAATAACATACTTTTTGGGTCTGGGTGGCTATACGCCTCACTTCTCCATAGTATCTGTGGAGGGTTGTCACCCAAGGCTGGATTTCAAACATGTCTGCCTTTTGTTGATTTCCATTACATGGAGGATCGTGAGATTAGTACTTTACAGAAGGAAGATAACATTGCTTTCAGTTTAGCTCACAGGAAGTGATAAGGACACTACATTTCTGGGCAGATCAACAGGTATTTTCTGTACTTGTAAAAAATATTCTTGGCCTGAAAAATAAAATCTTAGATGCAGGCACCGCATCTAAGGACTGGTAAGCTGTGATATATTACTGTATTTTTTTTGTTTTAGTTCTCCTTTAACATCACACTCCTTGTGATCCAAGTGAATTTTGGAAGATGGGGATTTCCTTTAGGCATTATATTTGAATATTTATCTGTTTATATTTCCGATTACTAGAGAGAAATGATTAAAAAGATTAAGATGTAAAACTCTCCTCAAAATCATTTCCCTAGAACAAGTGAGCATAGCCCTACCCGGAGGGCTTGTTGATAATTTTGAACTGTGGATAACAATCTGCAATGCCTTCATGAACACTACCTGAATGACTTTGATCTGTGATCTCTCTAGAAACAAGGGTGTACTGAACACATTTTCTGGGACAGAAACCAACAAGATCTGGCCCCACGTTCATTCATTCCTGCGTACAAAGCTGCCTGAAGAACTCCAGGAGTAACTGATGAAAAGCACAAAGGATGCTGGACTGTAAATAACAATGTGAATGTTTTATTCTCGTCATATCTAGCCTTCACACCAGCGGTTTTATTGCCTTTTATTGTTATCTTTTTAATAACAGATTTATCAATAATATTTTAATAATTGTGCCAGAAGATTATATTTTATGTAATGTCTTTTTGATTTTAAAAAAGAACTGATTTTTTTTTACAAATAATGATAAACTGACAAGAGGATTGTATCCTAAAAAGTGTGTCTGAAGTAACTTGGGTAAACCCTTTCCTGATGGTTTTTATTC
The DNA here is from genome assembly GCF_000935625.1 of Nanorana parkeri. Taxonomy (NCBI): domain Eukaryota; kingdom Metazoa; phylum Chordata; class Amphibia; order Anura; family Dicroglossidae; genus Nanorana; species Nanorana parkeri. The sequence continues at coordinate 1,019,020 of NW_017306826.1, read as the reverse complement.
TCAATTGCTCGAATCACCATATTTTCAATTATTTTTCCAATGACGTTAGAACTGATGAATGAGAGCCTGTATTTTGTTTTTATTATTTATGCTTTCAACCCTTGAAGTAACTGGGTCATCGATTTCCGTTTTACATCTCTAAAAACATAAGTTGAAATCAGCTAAACTTTGGATTTTGAGAAATATAGGTTGCTGGCCTTATTCTAAAAATGTTTGTTTTTTTTCAAATCATATTTGCCTGGCTGCTTACAGCTTCATGGGTCACTGACCTAGAATAAGTATTAAGCATTTGATAGCTGGAGAACAGTCATAATGTCCTTCCTCTAGACTCGTTCCCAGTCAGGAACTTGGAGAGTATCGAAACCAAAGCAATGGCATTAGGGCCAAGCAACTATCATCAGACAGATCAGAAATTGTAGCCTGCATGTTTAATTCCTCATTGGTTTCTGTTAAAGCAATGCATGAGCAACAGCTGGGAGTCTGGTGATCGACAATTCAAAGCCCCATACTGTCAAATGTTTATTTTATAGGACTGCAGGCAACCAAAGTGTTCTGCATAACTGCAATATCCCTCTTCAGGCAGTTTGCATTGTCAGTGCAGATAGACACCAGTCTTGGTTAAAAGGGGTTGTGGGCCCTTTATTGCTAAACCCTTCTCTGTGATGGCCAGCTAACTTAAAGTGACATTAAACCCAGGAGTTAAGTCTTAAAAAAGTGCTTTTTAACTATTAACAACAATGTACATTATTTGTGTATCACTCAGCTGTAGATCCTCAAATCATCTCTGAATTGGTGCTGACATTGTCCTTTCTTCTGGAGAGTGGCTAGAAAATAAAAAATAGACATCGTCTGTTTTATTTCTGGCACTTTCAAGTGTTGATGAGTAGGGATCTTCATCTACCACATCCTGCTAGCAAACAGAGGCAAGATCCCCATCCCACTGTTGGTTTTAGACCTTGATGGACTAGGTTAACAACAAAAACAGAATGGATCCATAGGAAAATGTTGGAACTGTGGGTAAAATTGGTTACCAGAGAAAAACCTGGACCTGCAGGGGGATCAGGTTCCTGCACTCATGGACCCTAAACTTGGGAGTAAATCTTAAAAATGCATTCAAGTACCTTAACCATTAACCCAAAAGTATCTTATTTGTGTAAATCACTCAGCTGTAGATCTTCACATCTCTGAATTGTTGCTGACACTGTCCTTCCTTCTGGAGGGTGGCTACTTTTGTTCCCCATGGTCCCTGTGTGTGTTGTAAAGTAGCCACTGCTCCAAGCTCGCTCCCATGATGGACTACAACCTCAATACACATTGGTAAACTAAACATGAGATTGTAGTCCATCATGGGAGTGAGCTTGAAGTGGTGACTACTTTACAACACACACAGGAACCATGGGGAACAAAAGTAGCCACCCTCCAGAAGGAAGGACAGTGTCCGCACCAATGCAGAGATGATTTGAGGATCTACAGCCGAGTTATACACAAAGAAGATACATTTGTGTAAATGGTTAAGCGGCTTCAATGTATTTTTAAGATTTACTACTGGACCCCCGCAGGTTGGGGTTTTTCTCTGGTCACTGATTTTCCTCCACAGTACCAACATTTTCTTAGGTATCCATCCTGTTTTTTCGTTGTTGGAACCTAGTCCATTAAGGTCTAAAAACAAAAGTGGGATGGGGTCTGACCTCTGTTTGCTAGCAGGATGTGGGAGGTGAAGATCCCTACATATTGATACTTAAAAGTGCCACAAATATAGCAAAAGATTTCTATTTCCACAATAAGCTCATAATATAAATTAGCTTGAAAACATGTGCTTTGGCACCAACTAATATTCACAACAGTGATTAATGTTGTAAAGTAACTGAAAATATAAGTGATTTTTTATGAGCTTTCAGCTATTTTGAAATGCACTACCTAACAAACTGCCTTTTCTTTTTTTATTACCTAAACGTGAAAGCTAACCCTACTCTACACAGCATTTTTGCAACTTTTGACCATGGGGAGTAATGTTTTGTCAATGACTTGTCAATGTATGCAGTCCTCTAATTACCGACCAATCATCCTTTCTTTGTGCTAAAGGTAAATGGGCTGTTCACTTTGCAGTAGTCTTCGCTTCGCTTAGTGAATGTGGTTAAAATTCAATTTGAAAAGAGTATCAAATCGCATGCAAGGGGGGGACATTTTATTTTTTATTTTTACTTGCACGTGATTGGATGATGAATGAATGAAGTCTGCAGAACTTTACCTCATTCACTAAGCTAAGGGAAAATACCCTTGCAATGTGAACAGTCTATTTGGCTTCAGTAAATCAACCCCTCTGTCTGTCAAATTTCAACTTTTCTTTACTGAATGAGAAAGTCGACATAATCCAATCAAGTATATTTTATGTGCAATTTTTTGTTTGATTATTGTAAACATTTACTGTACATTCTAATGTCTCAGTATCTCTATAGCTGGAGGAATGCATCACACGGTTGTTGGACCTGTGGTTATAAGCTAAATTCTTGAACAATTCTTTCTTTTGAATGTACTTTTCATAAACATACACTATATTCCCAAAAGTATTGGGACGCCTGTCGTAACACGCACATGAACTTTAATGGCATCCCAGTCTTAGTCCGTAAGGTTCAATAATGAGTTGGCCCACACTTTGCAGCTATAACGGCTTCAACTCTTCCGGGAAGGCCATCCACAAGATTGTGCCACTGTTGTGCCAATCTGAAGGCCACACAAAGTTTGGAGGTCTGTAGCTATTGACTCTGCAGACAGTTGGAGACTTCTGCGCACTGTGCACTTCAGCATACGCTGACCCCGCTCTGTCATTTTACGTGGCCTACCACTTTGTGGCTGAGTTGCTGTTGTTCCCAGTTGCTTCCACTTTGTTATAATACCACTAACAGTTGACCGTGGAATCTTTAGTAGCGAGGACATTTCACGAACACCTGAATCCAATGATTTGGAGGGGTGTCCCAATACTTTTGACAATATAGTGTACTGTACATGCCTTACATAAACATACATGCCTTGATTGCCCATCTGCCCATGTTTATGGCTATGCTCAGCTAGATGCTTCTAGAAGTGGTTTATCTTAGGGACTGGTGGCCATTCTGGATATTTTCAGCCAATCAATAAGCACCCCCAACCCCCCCCCCCCCGGCGAACACCCCCCCCCTTTTTTTTTTTTAATCCTGTAAGTTCACATGAAATGAGGAAGAAATGTATATGTTATGTTTAGCCATACATATAATATTTTTGCACAAGCCATTACATTATTATAGCTGCTAATACTGTGCAAAGGTTACCTTAAAGTAAACCTATTACAAATCTTGCCAGTTCAAACAGCATATGATAAGTGCAGTGTCAAAAAAGATAGATAGATATTTAAAAAAAATAATAATGAATATTCAAATCTGGGGGATGGAAAAAAAAATCTTAAAACAGAATTCCAAGAATTGTCTATTTTGGACACTTGCATTGCTCTAGCTTGACTCAGTGTAAGTATCCAGGGGGCTATTGGGAATGTTGAAATCACTGTAATAGGTCCATTCTACATAAATTGTAAGCCGTGATCCTCCAGGGTGCGGCTCCTGCAGATTGCCCTCTGCACACAGGGAGTTGCTCGCTCAGCACTGCCGCCATTTGGAGAATACAAGGCAATCTCTGAATGGATGAAGTGGAGAAGAGGGTTATTCATGCTTTGCCTTCTCTGTTAGGCTATGGTGGTGGTAGTAGTAGTCCATTTTATGGCTTGTTATATTGTATATATGTGATCATGCTGCATATACTTTGTCACAGTTTGGACTGCAACAGAGAAAATACTATATATTGCCTAGTTTTGATTTAGTAAGGTACAAAGGTTTCTTTCTTATATTGGTAGAGAATAGTATAGAATGCTTTTACCATCCTCGGTGTATTGCCCATTACCTCACACCAGTCATCAGCACAGGTCACATAACTACCTCAATTCTACATTATGAATATTTAGGAACCAGAAAGTTACTTGAATACAACTCCTTCCACTGGATTTCTGGCGGTCATGTCAAACAGCAGTTTATCATGCACTAATCATGAAATAAGATTCATTACCAAAGAAGCTCCTGTACTTCTTTGGGCGTAGGGCGTTTTGTAGCGCGTTCATACGGCCTGTAATACGCCCAGGTGTGAACCATACCCATAGGAAATAATGGGATTTCGGTGTTTGAGCGTTTTGCAGAGCGTTTGAACGCGCTACAAAACGCCCAGGTGTGAACCGGGCCTTAGGAGAACTATGGGGAAAAGCCCTAACCCCATAGTTCTCCTTTTAAGTATTTCCTATGATCTGTGGCTCCAACTAGTGGCCATAATACGCTATTTTCTTGATTTACTTTATTAAGATTGAATTAGATTCGACCTGGCAAAAAAATATACTCAACATTAATTTTTCTCCCATTTACTCAAAACGAATGTAAATGCAGTTTTACAGGACAAATGGCTCTGTGAATTTTATCTTTTAATAAATATAGCCCTTAATCTATGCTGTGAATATGACCTGTTGCAGAACAAAATATGAAGATGGGTAAAAATAAATACAGGCTATGGAACTTGGCTCAGAGGTTTGCTTGAATTGCAATTTTAATGTTACCTTTTTGTAAGAGAAGATTCCAGTGTGTTTTATGATCCATGATGAAAGTGAGCAAGCTATGTCGCCTTTTTTTTTTTCTTGACAAGCGTCCACTCCCTTTTAAATTGGTGTAGAGTACAGTGCATTTCATGAATTTCTTTTCAATGGTATATTATAAAATAATCAATGCCAACTGTTGCATATGCTTACAAATAAGCATATGGAATTTGCCATATGTGTGTTTCGTATTGTCTTTTTGAAGAATGTATTTAGGAGATATTGTATGTGTGCCTTTTTATCAGTTGCAGTCTGTAAAGTCTGTCTACAGATATGAATGTCTCAATAAATTACGCCTGTTGTTCATTCTGGTGGTGACTGCATCTTATTTTAGGTACTGTGGTTTTAATAAACCAGCCCTCCCTTATATGACATAATCGTGTAAATCATGGTGCCTGTGCACTAGCCTTTATATTTTGGGGTTTTTGTTCACATGTTGTCTGCCACACCTCAGCCCCCTGCTGTTGCTTCTCACCTTGCTACAATGTTGCACTCCGAGGGATGCCTAGGGGAGGGGGAGACTAAGGCTGGGTTCACACCTAGGCGTATTGAATATGCGCGTTTGTCGCACGTTTCTACCGCGATTCGCAGTTAAAAAACGCGTGACAAACGCCCGTTTCCGAGGGCTACTTGGCTGTATCCCAATGGAAACGCAAGACCAAAACGCCCCAAAGAAGTACATGTACTTCTTGGGGCGTAGGCCGATTTGTATCGCGTTCGGACGGGCGGAAATACGGCAAGGTGTGAACCAGACCCATTGAATACAATGGGATTTAGATGTTTGACCATTTTGTAGAGCGTTCGTCGAGCGTTGAACGCGCTACAAAACGTTCAGGTGTGAACCAGGCCTAAGGGCTATTTCACACCAAGCGCGGAGCAGATCCAGAGCAGAGCAGGTGCAGACCGGATCAAAACTGCGTCCAATGTATTCCAATGGTATTTTGAGCTCCAGTTCACATCGCAGCGTGCAGATCCAGAGCAGGTGAAAAAACTGCAGCAAGCACTAGTTTACCTGCTCTGGAACGCATCAAAAACGCATGTAAATGCCTGGAAGGCACTGAAAGCCCATTTTAAACTTACATTTTTTTTTTTTTAACCAAAAAGAGCCCGGAACGCGTCAAAAAGACTAGCGTGCGTGTGCAGAAACCTGACCGGATCTGCTCTGCATTTGGTGTGAACAAGGCCTAAGGAAGTGCTTTTTCCTGCCTGGAGCAGTCTGATGACATTGTTCTTTGAGACTGCTCGTCTTTAACCCTAGACAAAGTCTTTGACTAAGTAAGGCCTCATTCACATGGTTTTCCAGGGCCATAAACTTCTCAGATCAAGACATTTCTGCAGGGAGTACAGCCTTGTGTTTACAATTAGGGATGCACCGATATTGTTTTTTTGGTATGGAGTACGAGTACAGATACTTTTCTTTCGGTACTCACCGATACCGAGTACCGGTGCATTGTGCCCCGATTTATCAGGAAGTCGGGTGGCAGATCATGACCTGTCGTCCGCCTTGCCTGTAAAGCCGGTGTTCTAGTGCAAGAACACCGGCTTTAGAAGCTGCCTGGCTTCCTGACCAATCAGGAAGCCCGGACACAAGTCATGAGGTGCCGTCCAGCTTCCTGACAAATCAACAAGTGATGCTGGCTTCCTAGCCAATCAAGAAGCCGGGGCGGCACGTCATGACCTCCCTGATTGGCTAGGAAGCCAGCTTCACTTGTTACTAGGCAGCCTGGTTTCCTAACCAATCAGCATGCCGGGAGGCAGGTCATTACGTGCCCCCAGCTTCCTGACTGGCTCGGAGGCCGGCTTCACGTATTGCTAAGCAGCCTGGCTTCTTAGCCAGGCTGCTTGGCAGATATAATAAAGTATATCTGAAATTATTACAGTTGGGAAATGTAAAAGTCATTGCCCTTGTTAGATTTTTTTCTTTTATCCTCCAGGGCCCCTAAATAATATAAGAATCCACATACATGTTTAGCTTTTTTTTTGAGAGGACATACAGGGGGGAACTTATCAAAACTGGAGCTACTGTACAGGGCAACCAATCAGCTTCTCTCCAGTTAAGATTTGAAAATGACAGAGTCCTTTATTATGCCCTCTAGCATTTTACAAACTACCGATGTTAGACTGACCGGCCTATAGTTCCCAGGTTGGTTACCATGCACAGCTGCTCCAGATTTTGCCAGCTTAATTTTTAAGCTGGTATACTGTCTTATTGGAAAGATGAATGGGTTTGCTTTGTTCACATGCACTCTATACCAATAGGAACCCATCACTCCAAGCACTCATCACAACTGAAAGCCTCGATCCCTGGGGTATCCTTACATGTGCCATGGTCACCTTGCGCACTGTTTTAGAAAGCCCAGATGTCGAATAACTTTCATTTGGAAATGAACTTGATTTATAGATCTATTAAGTTTGAATAAACACACCAGTGGCTGTGGTGGGAGTTAAACTGTGTGTGTGGCCCCTGTCTTTCTGAACTTGTCCACATTTTCTGCAAACCTACATTATTTCCTTTAGAAGACCGCCGTGTCAACATGACACTTCTTTTCTCCAAGCAAAGTTCTTCCAATGGCCTGGAATTGGTTGTTACTGCACTAAAGCTGGGTACACATGGCCCGAAGATTCCTAGATTCACGCTAACAGCATGGATGAATGAATCTCCCAATGTGTACATTACAGCTGACTGGCTGCAAGTGCTGTTCATCTGACAATTTTCCAGCATGTCCCTTTGACAACAGTTGATCTGAACAACTTTGGTCGAAGAGGTATGGCCATCCGTAGGTTGAATTTTGTCCAGTTCCTGCTGAATCGGACAAAATTTTTATCTGTGTGTACCCAGCTTTACACTTATAGGGGGGCATTCAATCCAAGGCCAAATGTATTTGTAATGTTCAACAATGCATTAGGCAGCATATATTTGCTTTTCTAAATGTTTATTTTATGCAACTTATAAAAAAATTGTAGAACATTTCAATCAATATGCCAATCATCTTCTAAACATTTCTTAGTTGATATAGTTAAATGTTAGGCTTATATTCTTAAAGATCAACTCCAAACTAGCAGCTAAATACAGTTTAACTGTATAGCACACCTCAATCTTCCTGCAATAAACCGCCTTTATTGGCTTGTATTCAACATGTCCTACAGAAAAAGTCAACGTTCCACAACTGCTTCACTTTTTTGGTATGACCTGCTGAACACTTATGAATAATGGTGATTTATTGCATGTAGATTGAGGTGTGTTGGCCACATATTTTCTTTTGTTTGCAGTGGTGTCACCCACTAGTTGCTTTAAGCACCCCACATTTAAGGACTCTAGTTTGATGTGCAATGGAGATTTCACTGCAGCAGCAACACATCCTGTACCAGTATGTACCCCCCACTGAGCTGATTGGAGAATGGAGGAGCATAGTGATGAGGGACATATAACACAGGGGCGAGTAACCTTGGCACTCCAGCTTTTGTGGAACTACAAGTCCCAAGAGGCATTGCAAGAACATGACAGGCATGATGGGATTTGTAGTTTGGAGTGCCAAGGTTGCAGAACTTGATCGTCTCCTAATGCTGCTGTACAGGGGAGGTTGGTATCAAGTCAAATTCAGGTAAACCGTTTGCATAAAAAAGTAAGTGAATGAATACATATTTTACCTGCATTCATTTGTGTTTCTATACATCTGTTTGGAGCCCCCCCACCCCTTGTCTGACTTCCCTACATGACACTAGCTGGGGTAGGCTTATCACTGTATGATGCTGCAGAGGTGTACAAACATTCATTTGGGTACAGTATTGCATGGCAGAGTAATTCTCAAAATAATACAGCACTGAGAACAAAAAAATAAAAAAAGTGCCTGGTAATGAAGGGGTATATACAGGTTGGTATTCTAGTGATTACGTTTCAACCAATCAGCTTCCCCTCTGTTTATCTCACCCACCTGGTAGCGGAGTGGTTGTAATTTGTACATTAGCAAAGTCTTGCTTACTCACCCGAGTGTAATGCCAGAAAAGAGGCAATACCTTTATCAAACTTCCTCTAGCCTAAAATGGAAGTTGAACTCAGACACTACCTTGTGAAAATAGCCGTGACATCATCACTGTGCTGCATATAACCTGTACAGAAAGCAGAGTTGTGGGAAGGGGGCCCAGAATATCCACAGGCGAAAGGGAAAGGGGGTGGAAACAAGACCAGTTGTCCTGCACAAGGGGAGCGCAGCATTGACTGCTCTATATTTCAGGAAGCTCCTGCCCAGAGACAAAAAGTTTCACATTGGATTACTGCACAGACGTGAAAGCAGAGTTCAGCGTTAAATACAATGGCAGGCAACTTAGCCTCTATACCAGTATGGGAGTGTTTTTATGCATCCTTGCAAATTACATAAAGTTTTTTTTTAGTTTGGGTTTAGTGTTTTGAAATACGTTGGTATTATAACACATTAAACATTCTTTTTTTTAAAGTTAAGGGATTTGATCAAAATTTAATTCCACCCAAGCCAATATTTTAGGTTTTGGTACATGCTAAAAAGTTAAATCCCTAACTGGTTTCTTTTGCATCTTTCAGGGGAGGAGCAAGGAGATCTTAGCACCTGAGATTTTGGGTCTGGATACCTTTGATGGTCAATAAAAGGATGGGGCACTCTGTGCTGGAACTTTTATTTATTTTATATTGACGTGGGAACATCACTGCTTTGGCAGAAACAGCACAACCTTAGGGTGGGCTAGAACAGAGCCCAAAACACTTAGTGCTGGAGTCCCCACTGGGCTCTGCCTATGTCTGAAAAACCCTTTTTTTGGTTGACTGTTGTACACATTTGCAAATCTTCACAAGTAAGACAGCTAAGCATTTGTAAAAAAAATATAAAAAAGAAGGACACATTAAAAAAAATGTTCTTTACTCCACTTCTTAGAATATAGACATAGGTGTATAGAAGAATCGTGTGTATAGTGGAATACAAAGGTTCCAAGGAGTCAATCCTCCATTGATAATGTCAATAGTACTGTTGTTCTGTATTCAAGTTTGTAATACTATTCCTCATAAAAATCAAGGCATAGGTTGAAGGCAAAGCTACTATTGGCAGAAGCATTGAATTCAGTTCAATTTTCCTGTTTGACATGGAAAAATAGCAGCAAAATGTTCACACTATAAGACACCACAAACTTATTGGGCATTGACCCACCGAAGGAAAAAATAAATAAAGTGCAGCATTCTGTAGTAGTAAATGTCACTAGTAGGAACACAGCCACACTAGTTCCTGTAGCGATATTGGCTCAAGTGCTTAATGGTACTTTATTGTATATCCATCATCTTTGCATCATCTTCCTCTGTTGGTTTCACTGGGACAAAATGGTGTGGATCTGGATCCATATGGCAATGTGGAACATTCTGTAATCAAAGATAAAGAAAAATAAAAAAAATATATACTCTACTCACTGATACACAGAAGAGTTAATAGAGAGACTTAGCTAGCCTACCTCAAGTCTACAGTATAGATGCAGCCATGTGCAAAATAGTTCACATTCACCTCTATGGTGATCATAGGCTGTAATGTACATGCAGTGTGTCAGTTATTATTCAGCTATTATTACTATTATTATGTCAGCTATTATTACCCTATATTATCTCAAAGAATTCATCCCCACACAGCTACCTCCTCATGTATCACTTCCCTCTCCCCTTTTAGATTGTAAGCCCCCAAGGGCAGGGCCCTACTTACCATCTTGTCTTGAATTGTGATTGTAAAGCGCTGCGCAAACTGTTGGCACTATAGAAATCCTTTATAATAATAATAACAATACCCTGCATTTGTCAAAAAAGAGCCCATCTAAACTCGAAACAGATACCAATATATGCCTTTCAAACGGTCTCTACATTAGATTTAATTTTTTTATACTACCTATAAGAACATGCAGGCTGCAAACATGGAGTCTTTCTTTTTTTATTCAATGACAGCTAAGGGTATTCATAGAATTGTGTGGCCTTCAAAAACTACCAAATCAAAACAACCACTTGCAACCCATGTTCAATCCATATATCTGTAAATAATGCGAGCAAACATGCAAAAAAAACACCTCAGTGTAAGCAACCTTTGAAAATAATTTCAGGTCTTGGAGAACCCCTGAAAAATATTGTGAATGGCAGTGTGTGTATAAATGAAAGCATTAATAAAATAAAAAATACGCAGTGGGTTGGTGCTCAGCAGAAACAATGCATTAATGCTCTTTGAATAATGTTTTTCTTTTCTCTTAAATCCTCAATTATTCAAATACTTTACTGTTTTTATCCTCCTGCTCCTTTTCCCCTTATTGCTGCCAATTCCTCTTCCCCCGTCCTGCTCCTTCTCCAGTGATTGCTGCATTTTTTTCGCTTCCGTTTGGTGCTGGCAACATGAGATTGCTCCTATTCACAGGAAGAACTCATGTCAGCACAACTTCTCCTCCCCTGGTCCTGCTTTATATCATTTCATTGCTCAGAGATCTCGGTCCCCCTGCATTTTTGACACTCTTGAGTTTGCTCCTGTTGGCGAGATGAACTCCTGACAAATCAGCTAGAACCACACACCTACTCCTCCTCCCTTGTCTTACCCCTCTCAACACCTGCTCTGCTTAGCATCCTGCACAGAGGTATTGAAAGCAGCGTTGGACAGATAGAAATCCACTGCAACGGTGGGGGTAGCAGAACCAAGAAGTATCACCACGTATTAAAAATACTTATTAAATCCACAAAGGGGACCAAGTACATGTAGCACTTGCTCATGTTCCCATCCGTTCTGTGATTGCTGAGCAGCATAGTTGGATCGCTCGCCTCCCCTTCCTAACTGCTGTCCAACCACACTGTTAGCAAGGAGACGAATAATTAATGAGCTTTGACAAGACAGCATATGCTGGAGACAAGCACCATCGTTTAGCACAGCAGGGGAAGGGGTCAGCACCATTCACAACACAAGCACTAGTAAAGGATTAGTCAATGCTGCAGGGCTGTGTAATCTATCTGCAGGAGCAGTTAATGTTTACTAGCAGCAGTCAGATAGATCACACAGCTCACCCACTCTGACTGTTCATTCACAATAGTAAAAGATCAGTTAACTCCAGGGAGAGCCATGGGAGCTGCTAAGAGGATGTGCCACAGGAGGTAAGCCATGTGGGCTGTTCGGGACTTGGGGATGTGAGCTGCAGGAAGAGAGGTGCCATCTGGAGGGCTGCTGAGGAGTACTCACAATAGTAAGAGATTCAGCACTAGCAGGGCTAGCAAGAACAAAACCAGGGCAGTGTGTGCAAAGTGAGAATATGTGGGAGGGGGCGGTTGCTTCAGGGCTGTGCTGTAACTTCCCCATAGGAACGCCCATAATTCCCGATTTGGGCTTTAGCCCTGGGTGGAGCTACAGCAAACAGAAACAAAGAGGTGCTTTTAGCTCAAAACCACAGCACGGATCAGAATGGGACCAATTGCTACATGCCCATACAAGGCTTTATAAGTTGAGGTGATACTTCTTGAATCCTTTCACACTCTAAGGTTTGGGCACACTGCCATAATGTAAGGTATTGGCTCTCTATAATATTTGTTGATAGGGGGCTTATGTACAGTACATAGCAGCTACTTCAGTAGTGGCTGTTTTTTACTTCTACTATCTAGAGCTGTGGTTCTCAACCTGTGTAACCTCAGGACCCACATTTGTCCTTGTTCATTGAGTCGCGACCCAAGTCGCACTGCGATCAGACTTTGGGTGGGAGGTGCGTTTGGGATGCCATTCAAATGAATGGCAACGTAACACAGCTCCCACACGTATGGATGGAGCACCCTTGCAGCCACAGCCGCAGCCCACTCCGCCTCAAGCTAGCACTCGGTGCCAGGCAGCATATTTTGGCGTGAGTGGTGCGAAAGGTGGTGGCTGAGAAGCCTTTCACCTAGAAAAGTGGAAGGCACGCTGTGACCCACTGAACATTGGTCATAGCATGCCCAAACCTCAGAAGACGTGTATCCAAACCTCTGTTTTTAACCCTAGGTGGTGAGACAAGTTTTTTTCATGCTAGCTTGTGAGTGTGCCAGGAAAACTTTTTGCTGTTTTTCCACTGAACATAGGGTCGCGACCCACTTTTGGGTCACGACCTACCAGTTGAGAACCAAGGATCTAGAGTATTTAATGTGGCTCAGTTTACATGTATGCATGGTAAAACATACCTGTGTATTAAAGCATGGTGTAGCAATTTGTTCAAAGCCAGGAGGATGATTCTGTAAATTCACAGACCATTGGGGCTCAGTGTGCATTCGAACTCTTGATTTAAATGCTTCAAGCTCACTTTTAAAAGCTTCAATGTACCCTTCTTCCTCTGCCTGTGAATGACAGGTAAAATAACAATTCAGTTCAATTTAAATACCAGTTCACAATGATGTTGCAAAACTTGAAACTGCAGAGAAGGGTATCGAAGGGCATGGAGGACAACCCCAGTGATGAGAAAAGAAACTTCACCCTTAAGGAGGAGGCTATCAATGCAACAAGATCATCTTACAAATGTTCAATATAGTAAAGTTTCAGTGGAAACTTGTTTTTGGATCACTGCAAAACACAAGTGCACTCCTAGCAACTGGATGAAAAGGAGTTGAATAAAATATATAGTTAAACAATATAAAGTTGAATAAACATGAAATAAGTAGAACATATTCTACAAGTGCTGGTTCTAGCCAACGTAGTAGATTGAAAAGGGACACAAAATATGAATGACTGCTAAAGTTTGTAGGACAAAACAGAATGTTGATTCTGGGAGTTCACCAATTGCCTTGGGGGATCAGATGGATTTTTTTTCCCTGTTGGAGCAACCATATATGGGTGTTTGCTTTCCTTTGGATCGATTACAGCTTTAATATTTTCTTGGATTACATAAATGCTATAATCATAATATAATTCACATGATTACTGATCTGCTGATGAATGTGAACAAAGGATAACCAAACTGCTGAACTTTGTGTCATCCTAAAGGAAACTTGTCATAGGAGAAATATGGAGAGATGCCATGACTGATCTCTCTTAAAATGCTGGTTGTGTGGCTGTCAAACTGACCCTCTTGCTTCAATACCGATAACAAGTATGTTGACGATTTCCGACTTCACTCCGGCATTCCTGATCTGCATACTGGTATCAAGTATTAAAGCCAATAAGTCAAAATAACAAAGAGGCAATATTCAGAAAGAGGTAATTTATGGTAACCAGTATATTTCTCCCATTGCAGGTTTACTATAAGAGGTAACAGCATCCACTAATGGGAGAAACTATCCTTGGTATAATGGCTAAATTTAAATAGTGACCTTGTTACTGGATGTGATTGCCAAGTATAAGGCAACAAAGGGATTAGTCAAGAGAGGACCCGCCTAGCTTTAAAAAAAAATGGCTACCAAAAACGAGAACACTGTAAAACAAGTGTTACATTCTGCAGAGCAAAGGTTAACGGCCTGTGTTAATGGGCTTTAGATTTGCGTCAATGGCATCCATTTGTGACTCTACTGAGATCATTCACAATTTATACATAGGTGCTTTTGACCTGCAGTTGGTCTCCTAACTAGCATTTGACCTACTTCAAGCAGGTTTTGCATTCCCATAGACTTGTATAGTAATGCAAACCACTTGAAGCAAACAAAATCCATTAACATAGGCCCTTTATGTTTCTGTATCATGAGTGATATTTGAGACCGTTGACTCTCAGCTAACCTTTCGAACTACTGTTTTATACAGAACACATTCTAAGCATCAGAAAAATTATCGCAATCTCTTAGACAAAAGTACCTACTTTAGCTTTTTGGAAAAACAGGCGGAAACATCCCCTTGGATCTGCATTACTGCTTCTTGCCATTTCAATAATAAACTGCATGACAACGGCTTGATGGGCAACTTGCTCCATGAGTGCTTTCTTCTGCATATACAAATCGGGAAAAATAATGAAAGCTACAAATTAGTAATCATGCAAGAATCTCGATGAAGACTCAAGTTCCCAGGCAAGACATGTAAATGACAGTATATGTTTATATGAAAGGTTCTCTTTGTGGAGCCTGCCCTCCAATACAGGAGATCGAGCACAGCATTGTGCTCGATCTCCTGTGCAGCCAGGCTTGTCCTGGGCGTAGGGCGATAGGAATTCCCCCACCCCTGTAATATGAGCCAGGGACAAACTATAGAATAAAATGTATACCTTTTAATCTATAGTAAACCTAGGGGACAGGTGAATCTTTAAGGTGCATATGCTTTAAGTAATTCTCCACCAGTTCAGGTTTGCTGAAAGTCACATGCACCGCTTTAAACATTTTCCCCTAGTTATTTTTAAATTAACACTGACCCAACTATAAAAAAACATTTATTGTCAAGAAATATTGTCCATATTGCAAATAGGAAGCCTTGTTTGAAGGAGAAAATGATATATGTAATGCTTTATCTTAAAGCTTCTCCAGTTATAAAAGAAAGAAACAAAATACCCTTGAAGTGGTGCTATTGGTGCAGGGCACAACAAGGGTTACATGCTTATTTATGTCTGGGGGAAGACTGGTGCCCACAGCATCTACGCTTTGGAGGGTCAGAGGCCCACTGACATCACATATAATGGAGGGCATTATACATGAGCACACCAAAGGACAGTCCCATGAGCCAGAGGGAGGGGAGAGAGGTGAGCACTCACCGTTGGGGTAGCAGGGATCAGGTAAGTAAAAGGGCTTTACACCATACCCCTAAACACAAGCAAGCAGTGTGGGGACAGCCCCACAACAAGGGTAATTTGTTTTTATCCTGGAGATAGGCCTTTAAGTAATGAACAAATTATAATCAAATCATGCACTGGTCCATAAGGGGTACACAGATGCATAAGAGGAAGTGGTTAAACAAGAGCTTTGAGTACTCAATAGGGGTTGAAGAATGCATATACATGACTCCGCTCTGGGCTCCTGTTCTATAGCTTTGCACCATACTCCTCTAGGCCTTGTTTTGCTCCAGCTTCTCCATGAGGAGCCGATTTCAAAGTTGGAGGAAAAATGATGTTGCTCAAAGCAAGCAGCAAGGTTTCACCTTTCAAATGTGAAAGTAAATGGTTAATCAGTATTTCCTCCACCTTCATAATTCACTCTGTCTGATACTTCCTATAGACTTCTACGGGCCCAACAGCTGCCACAGGTAGAGGGAGCTGCAGGACTATAACAAAAGCGTAAGGTAAGGGGTCTAGAATGGTAATCCATATTAAACAGAGCTCTTCTGAGAAAAATCAGTAAAAAGGTTTTAACAAATACTGACACTTACCTGCTCACTTTCTAAATGGTAACACCACAACAGGAGATATCTAGCAGTTTCATTACACACCAGGTCTGGGTATTCAGACAGGAACCACTGGCTATCATTCCATCTGCTGAGCATTCCTAAGGACAAATGTAGGCACACTGTTGGTTTAAAATTACCAGCAGCACTAAAATCAACCAGGAACAGCTACAGAAATTAGAAAGGTTCTATTTTCATTCAAACGTACAAACACATTTTTTGTTCTCTGATGGTCTGAGCTGCCTTGGAGCATGCAGGGCAAAGCAACATGTTCACATTTGAGACACACAACACTGTAAAAAAAATTCCATGCAACTTTAAAGCAAACCTGTTGTCAAGAATGGTCCTTACATCTTTCGAACCTCCCTATTGGTCGTTTATTATGACGGTTGGCCTCACTGACCAACAGGGAAGCCCTGAGGGCACAATAAAGTGGAGTCAAGCTCCACGAAGAAGCCAGGTGAAGATTTGCCTATAAATTCGTCTGCCTATATCTCTTGACTTACTGATTATTTAAAAGGTAGTTTTTACCAATGGTAACCTCTGTTTAGGCATTTTTTAACCATGCTGGATCACCTTGGGTTATAACAGGTTTACTTTCATACACACAGATCAATACAACCACTAGTTTGAAAATCCATGACGCAGCTGACACTTTACTTTATGCTGGTAATAATGATACATTACAGCACTTATATATACACCCTGTTTCCCCAGAAATAAGACCTACCCCGAAAATAAGACCTAGTTGTGACCATTCCCAGGGCACTGGTGGCATAAGGGGGAACTTGAAGAGCTGCAGGAGAGGCTGGAGAGAATCAGCGGTGCCAACGAAGCTAGCGCTAGAGGAAGCGAGGCGGCACCGAAGGGAGCAGAGCCGCATAAGCCGATGATTCCTCTATAACGCCGGCTCCTGTCACAGGCGTAGTGATACCAAATGCACTCGGCCTGTGAGGAATCGATAGTGAAAGTGAGCTTCGCTCATTCTGGCCAGCGATTGGTTACCAAATTGCTCTTGGAAAGGTACGGCACCCCTGAATGCCCTGATCACCATATTTTTGTACATGAATACATGTAGACTTTTTTCACATGAATAAGTGTGGATTGTTGAACTACCCCGAAAATAAGACCTAGTGTGTTTTTTTGAGCCATTTTCGGGGAAACACGGTAATAAATAGTAGGCTACCTACATACCAAAATGTCGAATTTTATCTTCAAATTTTTGTAAAAATGACTGCGATTGGTTTTCCTCCTCACTGGTTTTAGCTTGATTGATAAAGCTCTGTGTTTTAAAAAGAAATAAAAAAGGTAAGCATTGTAAAAGAGAAAAATGTTATACCTGAACAAAATGATATCAAATTTGGATAAACTAATGCTTCCTTGCATTTCCTCTCTCTATTACTAATACAAAGGAGTAATAAGACTAACAATCAATTCACCTTTTCATTATTAGAACAGAAATATAAACTTTTCTAACAGGTAACACAACAAACAGGGCAATCATACTGCTGAATAAATTATTTGCAAAAACTGGCATGCAAATCTTAAAGTCTGTCTTAAAGAATCTCCCAGTGTTCAATAAGTCCCTATTAGATTCACCATTATTTACAGATATGCCAACACTCTGTCCAGTAGTTTGTACATATTATGTTTGTATTATTCTTATAAATACACAAGGCAGCTGATTCCCGTCTACATGTATGCACTGCAGTGATAGCTGTATGGTATTTCACAGGACAGGTTTACTGATGATGACAACATTGGGCCATGCCTGTGTTATTTGTGTTGCAATTTGTGAATGGATGTTTGTAGTCTCCATTGGATGCCTGTGTGCAGGTGCTGAACAACTGGGGACAGAGCACAGGGGTTGCCTGAACAAAGACCTTCATGGTAGAATCACCAGGTATTTTAAAGTGACACTACATTTATGAGTTAAAGCTTATAAAATACATTCAAGTACCTTAGTTATTATCAAAAAATGTATCTTATTTGTGTATCACTCGGCTGTAGATCTTCAAATCATCTCTGAATTCATACAGACACCGTCCTTCCTCCTGGATGGTGGTTACTTTTGTTCCCCATGGTTCCAGTGTGGGTTATAAAGTAGACACCGCTCCAAGCTCACTCCTGTGATGGACTACAATCTCAATACAAATTAGTAAACTGAATGTGAGATTGTAGTCTATCACAGGAGTGAGCTTGGAGCGGTGTCTACTTTATAACCCACACTGGAACCATGGGGAACAAAAGTAACCACCATCCAGGAGGAAGGACGGTGTCTGTATGAATTCAGAGATGATTTGAGGATCTACAGCCCAGTGATACACAAATAAGAGACATTTTTTGGTAATAGTTAAAAGGTACGTGAATGCATTTTTTAAGATTTAACTCCAGAGTTTAGTGGCACTTTAAAACTGCAGGTTTAAAATTACTTTTAAAATGACATTATGTTAAGACTGAAATACAAGTTTAGTGATTGGGCTTACATATACTTGGAAAAAAAAAAAGTAAAAACCCTTGTAATGGGGTCAATAAACACCTTGGTCAGTGTTCTGAAATGTACAAAGGATCTGGAATGCTTCAAGTTACTGGCATTCTTTAGCTGGAAAGAACTTGACAATATCTGTCTTGAAAACCCAATAAAAAATTCTGCAAGTAGTTTGAGTCATTTATGTCACTGATTAAATGGCTCTATTTAATAGTTGCCTTCTTAGAGTGGCATACTTAGCAACAGATCACAGTACCTTATTAAATACATCTTGACTAAAGGCATCCGAAGAAGACATTCCCCAGTTCTCACCCAGTGGCAGAGCTGCTTCCTTCCGCCTCCATTCTTCTTCACTACGCTGTAGTTCTGACAGTTCAGTTTGAGTTTTGGCATATTCTTGATCTATGGACTCAGAATTATGAAGAGCCAAACTGTTCAGTTTCTGCTGAGCCTCTGCCAGGCTCCACTTGCATGCCATGGTGCTTCTGCCACCCTCATCTTGTTGCTGGCAAGGGAAGTCCATGCTGTGAGTATTTCCCTGGGAAGAATTGTAAATACGAGTTTAGATACAAACACTTCACAGACAACAGTATGACAATTTTGCACCCACTCTTACATTATTTTGCTTAAGGCTTAAGTGGATCACAACTTAAAGGAGAACTATGAGATGAGTGATTTCCACTCACCTCATAGTTCTAGCCGACCTGTGACAATGAGACTGTCACAGGTCGGCTCAGTAGATCGGGAGGCGAGCGAACACATACCAGGTTCGCTCACCTCTCGATCCTGTCACGGCTCTCTGCCGTGACAGGGGGAGGGCTGGATTCCCCGCTCCGATCTGCCAGCGCTGACTGGCGGACCGGACGGGGGAGGGGGCGGGTACAGCTGGCTCTGCCTCTAGATAGACAGAGCCAGCTGTCACTCACGCAGCTGGGCGGATCCCGTCATCTAAGTCGGGATCCGCTCCGGCGTCTCAGTATAGTAAGCTGTAGCTCGCGGTATACTGAGCTTAGGGTAACGGGAGGACGCTAGTTTGTGTCCTCCCGTTACCCTAAGGAGGAGAACTATGGGGAAAAACACTGACCCCATAGTTCTCCTTTAAGAAGTGAAGATTAGGAAACATCTAGAAATGCTAATCATGCCTAAGCAGTATCCTAAAATGTTTTAAGTCCTCATGAAAAATAGCATTGCACTTCATGTGCCTAGGCACCCTTTTACACAAGCCTGTATATCAGCAGTGTAAGATCATATAAAGGCACTGTGCCTCTGTGTGCCTTAAGAGATTGGCAATGCCACTACTGTGCTGCTCGCTGTTCTCCTTGATGGAGAGAAAGTGGTAAATAAAGGTCTGCAGACAAGCATCTCCCTGCTTCTATCATTCTGTGGATGTATGCTTTTTCCACCTCTCTGCTTCTTCTCGAATATTCCACTACCAGTCATCAGTGGGGCAGCTATGATACAAGGAAGCAAAGCCCACCTCCACACAGAAGCACCGTGCAGAACAAGGCATGAAAAGACAGTAAAAAGAAAATGATCAGCTGCAGAGAGCCAACAGGCAATGCTAGTCTTTTTCTTTCTGCATGCCTTTTTTGGACACAGCTTCCATAGTTTAGGTCTTCTTTAAAGTGTAAATGCATACAAAGGACAACATCTCTACAGGTCAATTTTTAGCATAACAGGAACATAAGAGAAACAAACACTACCACAACTTCTATTATAGTTTTGGTAGACTGAAGAGTTACATTGTTTGACAGTTTCTTTAGTCTCTCAGTAAACCTATAGGTCAGATCTATGCACATGAGTCTGCACACCTGCTGAGGAGATTTTAAGACCACAGAAACAGGTTAACATTTCTCTGCCGTGTATAGCGATAGTGTCGCAGGTGAGTTGTTGCCAGAATTGCAAGCGTAAGTCATGTTCAGAGCAGCACAATCCTTACTGTGTCAACAACAACAAAACGTCATACCACATAAACAGCAAACAGTAACCCACTGCAACTGAAGATGGCAATAACATCAATGCAGTGGGGTACCCCTGGTTGCTATGGGTTACCATTAGCTTTTTATGTATGAACTCTAGTATTACTTGTCACTGTGTCACCCTGAGGAAGGTGACCCTGTGAGGCTCTAAAACACTGGTGTGTTGACCTTGATGATGCACATGCGAGGCCCTGAAATATTGGTGTACTGACCTGATGACAAATATGTGAGGCCCAGAAATGTTGGAGTACCGACATTGGATGATGCGCATGTAAGGCCCAGAAATGTTGGAGTACCGACATTGGATGATGCGCATGTAAGGCCCAGCAATGTTGGTGTACTGACATCGGTGATGCGCATGTGAGGCTCAGCAATGTTGGTGTACTGACATCGGTGATGCGCATGTGAGGCTCAGCAATGTTGGTGTACTGACATCGGTGATGCGCATGTGAGGCTCAGCAATGTTGGTGTACTGACATCGGTGATGCGCATGCGAGGCTCAGCAATGTTGGTGTATTGACCTGATGATATACATGTAAGGCACCGAAATATTGGTATACTGACTGGATGATGCACAAACGAGGCCCTGAAACATTAGTGTATTGACTAGACAACGCACGTGCACTGCTTCATCAGGAGACTGGCTGCAAGAATTAGGAACAGAGAGCAGACCTTCTGATGATGCGCTATTGAGTACCCTGAGGCCTTCCGGCATGCATGATGTGGGTATTCCAGGAGGCTGCATGAAAGGAATATGTCCCCTAGGCAAGAACGCAAGTAGTGTGGGGAGGGTTCCCTCAAAAAAGGTATTAACAAAAATTGTCAGCGGGTGAGGGATTTGTTAGTGGAATGCTGGAAAGCGGGTGGGGAGGGTGAAGGTCCGTCTTAAAGCAGAACTCTGGGCAAATCAAATCTTAACCCTTGCAACCGGGCTATCCCACACTGTAAGGGTTAAGTGCTTGTTTTGTCAAGGTAGCTAAAATAACATAGATATACTCATCTAAACCACAATCCTGGCTCGCTCTTAGGCCGCTCCCCCTCCGCCACAGTGGTCTAGGAATCCTTGAGTCATCACATCCTATACAGTGTATTAGATGTGAGGACGCCGAGGGACATAGACAGGCTGGAGGGAATGGCGTAGAAGCCAGTGATTGCTGTTCGGGTTATATTTTAGCCCCCTAGACAAAAACGAGGGATGAGGAAGATTTGATTTGATCAACCTCAGTCTATGGTTTTCAATCAGTCTGATCAGACAACTGGATTCACACTGAAAAACAGTTGTTCTCATTCAGGCAGGAAGCACATCAGTCACATGTAATGAGCAGTTACAGATAGGATTAGAAAAGTACATATAGAAACCAGGTTTTAATATAGTAAGACCCAGTGAACGTTTACATTAGTAGATCACGTTTCCATGCCTAAGTCTAAAAAAAAAAACTTTTAAACAAAGACTACTGAATCCCTAAGCAGATAACTGTAACAAGTATGCAGAAAGAGGTTAGCTCCATAGTTACATAACCGGAAAGTGACTGTTATATGTGCTGCATGCCTCTTTGGCAAGACACACACTTACCAGGCAAACCAACACAACATGAACGGGCACACAGCACCAGACTCGCAGCTCACTCCCCTTCCGGCCCGCACAGCCAATTATACAAAGAACCAAAGCCACCTCCTGTCTTGGCGTGGGATCTACCGCTACAAAGATGGCTCCCTCGGTTGCCTTCGTCACAGGATGTGCGACCCAATCAGCACAAGGGTGGGCGCAGGATGATGACGACCAAAGAGCAGCTTGTCAGTAAGCGCTGTGTTTGAGTTTCCTGGGGAGGGGGCGGGTACAGCTGGCTCTGCCTCTAGATAGACAGAGCCAGCTGTCACTCACGCAGCTGGGCGGATCCCGTCATCTAAGTCGGGATCCGCTCCGGCGTCTCAGTATAGTAAGCTGTAGCTCGCGGTATACTGAGCTTAGGGTAACGGGAGGACGCTAGTTTGTGTCCTCCCGTTACCCTAAGGAGGAGAACTATGGGGAAAAACACTGACCCCATAGTTCTCCTTTAAGAAGTGAAGATTAGGAAACATCTAGAAATGCTAATCATGCCTAAGCAGTATCCTAAAATGTTTTAAGTCCTCATGAAAAATAGCATTGCACTTCATGTGCCTAGGCACCCTTTTACACAAGCCTGTATATCAGCAGTGTAAGATCATATAAAGGCACTGTGCCTCTGTGTGCCTTAAGAGATTGGCAATGCCACTACTGTGCTGCTCGCTGTTCTCCTTGATGGAGAGAAAGTGGTAAATAAAGGTCTGCAGACAAGCATCTCCCTGCTTCTATCATTCTGTGGATGTATGCTTTTTCCACCTCTCTGCTTCTTCTCGAATATTCCACTACCAGTCATCAGTGGGGCAGCTATGATACAAGGAAGCAAAGCCCACCTCCACACAGAAGCACCGTGCAGAACAAGGCATGAAAAGACAGTAAAAAGAAAATGATCAGCTGCAGAGAGCCAACAGGCAATGCTAGTCTTTTTCTTTCTGCATGCCTTTTTTGGACACAGCTTCCATAGTTTAGGTCTTCTTTAAAGTGTAAATGCATACAAAGGACAACATCTCTACAGGTCAATTTTTAGCATAACAGGAACATAAGAGAAACAAACACTACCACAACTTCTATTATAGTTTTGGTAGACTGAAGAGTTACATTGTTTGACAGTTTCTTTAGTCTCTCAGTAAACCTATAGGTCAGATCTATGCACATGAGTCTGCACACCTGCTGAGGAGATTTTAAGACCACAGAAACAGGTTAACATTTCTCTGCCGTGTATAGCGATAGTGTCGCAGGTGAGTTGTTGCCAGAATTGCAAGCGTAAGTCATGTTCAGAGCAGCACAATCCTTACTGTGTCAACAACAACAAAACGTCATACCACATAAACAGCAAACAGTAACCCACTGCAACTGAAGATGGCAATAACATCAATGCAGTGGGGTACCCCTGGTTGCTATGGGTTACCATTAGCTTTTTATGTATGAACTCTAGTATTACTTGTCACTGTGTCACCCTGAGGAAGGTGACCCTGTGAGGCTCTAAAACACTGGTGTGTTGACCTTGATGATGCACATGCGAGGCCCTGAAATATTGGTGTACTGACCTGATGACAAATATGTGAGGCCCAGAAATGTTGGAGTACCGACATTGGATGATGCGCATGTAAGGCCCAGAAATGTTGGAGTACCGACATTGGATGATGCGCATGTAAGGCCCAGAAATGTTGGAGTACCGACATTGGATGATGCGCATGTAAGGCCCAGCAATGTTGGTGTACTGACATCGGTGATGCGCATGTGAGGCTCAGCAATGTTGGTGTACTGACATCGGTGATGCGCATGTGAGGCTCAGCAATGTTGGTGTACTGACATCGGTGATGCGCATGCGAGGCTCAGCAATGTTGGTGTATTGACCTGATGATATACATGTAAGGCACCGAAATATTGGTATACTGACTGGATGATGCACAAACGAGGCCCTGAAACATTAGTGTATTGACTAGACAACGCACGTGCACTGCTTCATCAGGAGACTGGCTGCAAGAATTAGGAACAGAGAGCAGACCTTCTGATGATGCGCTATTGAGTACCCTGAGGCCTTCCGGCATGCATGATGTGGGTATTCCAGGAGGCTGCATGAAAGGAATATGTCCCCTAGGCAAGAACGCAAGTAGTGTGGGGAGGGTTCCCTCAAAAAAGGTATTAACAAAAATTGTCAGCGGGTGAGGGATTTGTTAGTGGAATGCTGGAAAGCGGGTGGGGAGGGTGAAGGTCCGTCTTAAAGCAGAACTCTGGGCAAATCAAATCTTAACCCTTGCAACCGGGCTATCCCACACTGTAAGGGTTAAGTGCTTGTTTTGTCAAGGTAGCTAAAATAACATAGATATACTCATCTAAACCACAATCCTGGCTCGCTCTTAGGCCGCTCCCCCTCCGCCACAGTGGTCTAGGAATCCTTGAGTCATCACATCCTATACAGTGTATTAGATGTGAGGACGCCGAGGGACATAGACAGGCTGGAGGGAATGGCGTAGAAGCCAGTGATTGCTGTTCGGGTTATATTTTAGCCCCCTAGACAAAAACGAGGGATGAGGAAGATTTGATTTGATCAACCTCAGTCTATGGTTTTCAATCAGTCTGATCAGACAACTGGATTCACACTGAAAAACAGTTGTTCTCATTCAGGCAGGAAGCACATCAGTCACATGTAATGAGCAGTTACAGATAGGATTAGAAAAGTACATATAGAAACCAGGTTTTAATATAGTAAGACCCAGTGAACGTTTACATTAGTAGATCACGTTTCCATGCCTAAGTCTAAAAAAAAAAACTTTTAAACAAAGACTACTGAATCCCTAAGCAGATAACTGTAACAAGTATGCAGAAAGAGGTTAGCTCCATAGTTACATAACCGGAAAGTGACTGTTATATGTGCTGCATGCCTCTTTGGCAAGACACACACTTACCAGGCAAACCAACACAACATGAACGGGCACACAGCACCAGACTCGCAGCTCACTCCCCTTCCGGCCCGCACAGCCAATTATACAAAGAACCAAAGCCACCTCCTGTCTTGGCGTGGGATCTACCGCTACAAAGATGGCTCCCTCGGTTGCCTTCGTCACAGGATGTGCGACCCAATCAGCACAAGGGTGGGCGCAGGATGATGACGACCAAAGAGCAGCTTGTCAGTAAGCGCTGTGTTTGAGTTTCCATGGAGACGAGACGCTTCCTCCGGGACTCTAGGAAGCCGCTGAGATTGTAAGCTGCTCTGTTCTAATTTCTTGAATTCTATTCTGTTTTATCTAAATCATCTAAAATATTATTTTAAATATATTAAATCTATGTTTATAATGTATCTAGTTATCTATCCTATTTCAACAATCTTTTGCATTCATTCATTCACTATACATACAATTGCCAAATGTACTTGATCCTGACCTTAAGAGATTTGTTTTTGGAGATCTCCTTGATTATGCATTTTAACCCTTTTACTGCCAAATTTTTTTTCCCTTACAAATTCTTTATTTATTTACAAAAGCAGCAATATAACGAAACAGATATTTGTTACGTGTATTGTCATCAACTAGGGGCTGGGCAACAAAGAATGTACAGTAGGAACAAATGTACAGAGTGTAATAAGAAGGGAAGGGACAACTCAAGGATGTGGGTTCCAAGCGGCAACAGGTTATGCAACTGGAGAAGAAACCACAAGAGCAATTCAGTTCGATCAAAGATAGAGGGTTTGGAGCAGGTCATGTGGGATCAGAACCCATAGCAGGAAAGAAGGGAGGGGCTGAAGCTGGGTAAGAAAATGTTGGTAATCCCCTTGGCGATCCAGTTGGGGGGTAATGAAAGAGGCAAGACAGAGGGAAAAAGGGGATGAGTAGCAGGAGGGATGGATGTTGATGGATGGGCAAGCTAACTGTGGGTAAGACTGGGCACTAAGTAAAATATGAGTGGTGTTTACAGAAAACAAAATGTGAACATTGGTTTTTCTCTCTCTCCTATTGAGATACATTTTTACATTGTTTTTTTTCAGCAACTTGTACTTAAAAGCCTGCTGAATGAAGTATAAAGCTGACCATACACCTATAGATTATCTGCATATTTTCCATGGTCAGATGGAAAAAGTGCAACAGATTCCTCCATCTACGCTAAGCTGTGTATCTTGCTAGTCGGCCCCGCTGGCTGTCAAAATACCTGAACAATCTGATTGGATGCAGGCATTGTTCAGGTATTTTGACAGCCAGCGGGGCCAACTAGCAAGATACACAGCTTACATTTGAAGGAGAGAGACTGGCAGTGGCCGATCTTTACTACAGGAAACTCCTGCACAGAGGTAGTTTTCACACTGGATTACAGCACAGATCTGGAAGAAATACACAAAACACACCAAGATTCAAGTAAGAATACACATGGCTCTTGTATGTAGGCAGTATTGGCTTTTCCTAAAGTGATGTGTTAGGCGTACTACTTTCACAACCAAGTGCCCCTATGAGTTATTATTACATGTTGATACTTGTAATAAAGTACAATTCATAACGGAAAATTTGCATTTCCCTTTGCAGAGATAAGGTGACGTGACCTGTAATGGCTAAGTAACATCTTTGCTGACATCAGTTAAAATACTACTAGCTGCTACTTTCTGTCAACCTCCTGAAACATGCCTCTGAAAGTTGTGGTGGAACTTCAGATTCATGCTGTAAGTGTTGCTATAATTAATAATCTAAATAATATAATATTGCTTCAATATTGGATAGAAATATAATTTAATGGAATTTTGTTTCTTTTTTAGGTTACTTGCCCCGGGGTATTCTTGCCAGATAAAGATGACATTTTCCTTAGTACAAGCCTTCTAGGTCAGTGTAAAGAAACAAGATGCCTTCCTGCTGTGTTTCCACTACTGTTTCATGAAAAAATGAGGTTTGAAAAGGTAAGTCTGCATTTGTAGGTTGGCACTGTAGTCATGAACCTTGCCAAGAAGTGTATATTGCGCTTGTGAAGATTTATTATATACTTATTTTAGAGTGGTCAGTTATGCATACTAAAACATAACTGACATACTAAACTCAGGAGTTTGATTTTAAAAACGCATTCAGGTATCTTAGCTATTAACAATAATGTATCTTATTTGTGTATCACTCGGCTGTAGATCCTCAAATCATCTCTGACTTTGTGCTGACAATGTCCTTCCTTCCTTCTGGAGGGTGGCTACAGCTCCTCTATTTGGTAGTTCCCACTGATAAGAACTGTGAGGAGGAGATGGGATGGGTGAGCAACTCCAGTTTTCCTACCCTGTCTTGGCGTCTTTTATTGCTTCCTACTTCAGGAGTCTAACGTAATAAGGTTGTAACGTTATCATGGCATGTGTCACTTGGCCTGCCTGCCTGCCCGCAAAACATTCTTATAAAGTCCCCTTATCCAGCTGAGACAGGGAGACATCACCTGGAATTTGGCCACAGGAAGCTCAGACAAACTGATACATACTGCACTCTATCACACAGTTATGCTCTATGTGAAGAAGGGAGGCGGTCCCGTGTGTAAAATGGTTCAAGCTCTTGGAGAACTCTGGGCAAGGCTATCACTGCTTTAACACCATATTTGGTATAATATCTAATATAGTGAACGACGTAACAAATAAGGTGTTATGATGTCATAGGGAACTCTAGATAGAACTCTAGGTAGGTCCAGAATTCCTTGCACAACTAGAATTGTTTTCCAGCCACAGTCCAACTCACTGCTTTTACTATATTATAAATGTAGTTAATGTAAGTGTATGTGCACAGTGAAGGTTTTCAGTGAATGTGTAGCAAATGTGTAGTGAATTTGACACTTGCCTGATAATAAATAGGGCAAATACCACAGTAAACATGATTTTACACTGGCAGGGTTATTCACAAAAGGATGAAGAGTTTGGAGAAGGCAGGAGAAGTGAACAATCTAGGACAACATAGATGAACTGGAAAGTGAGCTGAATTGGAGAATGTTTCCAAATCAGCTATGTTGTCCTAGATTGTTCACTTCTCCTGCCTTCTCCAAACTCTTCACCCTTTTGTGAATAACCCTGTGAATCATCTATTTGCAAATGTTGCGAAAGCTAGCAAATGTGAAGGTGAATGTTTCCAGCAAGTGTGCTTTATACACAGTATGTGGTAAATGATTTGCCAGTCCCACATTGCAAATATGTGGTGAATGTCACATTCTCTGTATTTTAAATAGGTTCCTATCTGTTAACTGGACATCTTGTATCTTTAATCATTTGTTTGTGCTTTTTTTGCAGGTTTTTCAAAAGCAAGTCGATCCAGCTGCAGTGGTTGAAATTCTGGAAAGTAAGTGGAGCTGCTAATTCTTTGCCTAAATAGAAACTATACATAGATGATATACCTTTCATACTGCGTTTCTATGAAAACAAAGCGGTCTATTCACAAAAGGGTGAAGAGGTTGGAGAAGGACGGAGAAGTGAACAATCTAGGACAACATAGCTGATTTGGAAATATTCTCCAATTCAGCTCACTTTCCAGTTCAGCTACTGTATGTTATCCCAGATTGTTCCCTTCTCCTGCCTTCTCCAAACTCTTCACCCTTTTGTGAATAGACCCCAAAGTTTTAGTAATGTTCTTAAAGGGATGAACAAGTCATACTTAAAGGAAACACACGGAGGCGCACTTAGCATAAGTATCTGTGAGGATACTATTTCGTTTTGTTCTTGATCATGTGGTTTTTAACTTCCAAGATAAATTACGTTTTTTCCCAAGCTGCTGCAATTGTTTGCTTGGCTGGTAAGAAAACAGAATTTGCTATCTTCTGTTGATGATTATTAACCTCCCTGGCGGTATGATTATTCAGGATTTTAGCATCCCAAAGCGGTACATTGTTTTTCATGGAAATTTGTTGTTTTATATTGTAGGCCCGTAATTCTTAGTAAATCTTAGGAATAACTCACCTAAATCTGTCCAAACAAGAGTCCAGTAGACATCCCAGGTATGATAAAGTTTGAAACACGAAATTAAAAAATGATAATATAATAAATTATAAATAATTATAAGAAATTATAATATAATAAATAATTATAAAAAATTATGATATAATAATTTAAAAAATGGTTCAGTAAATGGGAATTCTGGGGGCGCTGCCTGATCCGTACCACAGTCAATAGAGTACCAAGTTCGCACATCACTGAGCTCGGTCGCAGAATCGTCGCTGTTTTAGGTCAAAAGCGGTTTTAGACCAGGTAGAAAACAGCGATAGTAAATTAGAATCACTTGCAGAATTGAGCGATAGCGATTCGTTGGGAAATTCGTCATCAGACACTGAAAGTCGCTTTCAGTGTCTGATGAAAGGAAAAACATGAAAGGAAAAACAGACCTTTGGTATAAAGTCGCTTTCAATGTCTGATGACGAATTTCCCAACGAATCACTATCGCTAAATTCTGCAAGTGATTCTAATTTACTATTGCTGTTTTCTACCTGGTCTAAAACCGCTTTTTGGATGCCATGGACGTTCACAAGTTTCCAGGCAGAAAGAACAGTAAAAGTGCAGGCGGGGCACTGGACAAAGCTTTAGGGACAAAATTGAAGTGAAATAGTTTGATACATAAGTGTAATCATAGCAGATTACATTGTATTGTGTGTATTCTGTGTAAATGTCATGTTTTCACTTTTGAATTTCCCGCCGGCTCCGCCCCCCGCTGTGACGCCCAAAAACTAAACTAAAACTCAGATGCCGGCATCGGCCGGCCGCGTACAGCAGAGGACATCGCAGGCTTGCAGGGACAAGGTAAGTTACACTTTTCTGTGCAATCCCGAGTCTGGTTCGGGGTTACCGCTCTTGGTACTGAAAATTAACCCCGAGCCAGACTCGGGAATATCGCCTGGGAGGTTAATGGCTGAATTAGGCCTGGAATATTATGTTATGAGTTCAGCTTTAAATATTGGGCTCATGTTAATAGTTAAGTTGAGGTTAAGCATTGGGTTTAGAAGTTACATTGGGACTTAGGGTCATTAAGTGTCTCTTTCTTTCCAGGTATGATAAATAAAATTGTATAAAAGTGTATAACACCTCCAGTAGACATTATCAGTGTTGAAAATGTGTGTGCACTAATTTCTGGCACACCCAAAACAAGCAAGCAAATTTTAGTGCTGCAACAACTAATCAATTTAATTGATTATAATCGATGCAGTGGATCTGACCTGTGTCTTTTTTTCAACCTCAAATACTATGTAACTATGTAACTGTCTTCTGGGACTTAGCAATGCCCACGATCTAGATGGAAAAGATTGTGATGTCACCTATGATTAGACATCGTGGCTGGCCGGCGTACGGTAACTACAAAAAACAACTTTCCCCCCCCCCACAGACTTTTTTTCCCCATTTTGTATGTGTTTTTAGCATGGGGGAAGAGCATGAAAGGAAAAACAGACCTTTGGTATAAGGTCCAAGCTCTTCTATTTGTTTTATTCTGCATTTGTTTCTGTTTCTTTATGTAGCTTTGGGTACCGGATAATGTCCTCCTCAAAGTGCTTTATGTATGCAGTTATATTGGTTATTAGATGCAAAGTGCTTGTATTCACAGCAGAGACCTCTGACATCTTTACCTTAAGGAATCTACCCGACAGATTTTCAACATAAGTTCTGTTTCTAGGGGAATCTGCAGAAGAAAAGATTAACATGTGCCTGTGGGTGCCTCAACTGAACACAAAGGGGGGAATTCATACAAACTGTAACAGACCGAATCTGGAGCAGTTGCCCAGTCAGCTTCTCTTTTCACTTTGTTCAGTTTTGCTTTGAAAATGAAAGGTAGAAGCTGATTGGTTGGGCAACTGCTCCAAATTCTGTCTGCTCCAATTTTTATGAATTCCCATCACCATGTGCTCAAGCAGAAGGGTTTAATTTTTGCTTCTGAATGCCAATTTTTATGTGTCATTTGGAATTTTCCAAACATGTATAAGGTTCATGACTGCGTTCGACCTTATTTGGTATAGTGTTACTGCCTTGTTGCTGTAGAAGAGCTCTATGTGATTCTTGCCTTGTGGCCTTTTGCACTGTCCAGTTATATTGCTACTAAATTGGTGTATACAATATTCCACTTTCCAGAATACCCAGCTGGATTTGAATTGATGCAGGTCGGCCAGTCAGGTAAGAAGATACACATCTGTGCCTTTGTATGTTAAACGTACATTGGGGGGAATTTCAAAACTGTAGCAGACAGAATCTGGAGCAGTTGCCCGTGGCAACCAATCAGCTTCTATCTTCGGTTTGTTCAGTTAAGCTTTGAAAATGACAGATAGAAGCTGATTGGTGGCCATGCACAACTGCTCCAGATTCTGTCTGCTACAATGTAGATACATTCCCCTCAATGTTCCTTATTGTCTGAATGTTTACTGGTTAAATGTTTAATGTAATAGGGACTCTGACTACATCTGCCTGTAGTAGGGATGTCCAGATACCAGTTCAGATACCAGTGCCCATACTTGGCATTTTCACGAGAACTACCAGGGTTGCAGAGGTTGCAGCTGTGACCTGGCTCTGGTGCTCCACCACTGTCCTAAAATCATTGGTCACTGTATTGTTTTAGAAAAACTGTCACATGACAATAAACAAAAATGTATCAGTACTTGTATCTGTAAGTACTTGTACTTGGAGAAATGGTATTGGTGCATCACTTTTATATATATATTGACTATATTGAAACATCACGCTTCAGTCATATTGATAAGAATGTTAAACATTCTTGTAGCCATGCTCTTTCACACCCATTCATTTAGGTTAGGTGAAAGACTAGAGTAATACAGTAGATTAGGTTCAGGTCAAGGGTTAGGTATACAAGTTATGTTCAGGATCAGGGTGAGGTTTAAAAGTTAGGGTCAGGTTTAAAGTTAGGTTAAAAATTAGGTAGACTGTTGATTAAAGGCTAAGGTTACCATTCTAACCACATTTCATGCTACACCCATGTTTAGAGTGTAACAGGAAACATGGCTAGATCACAACAAACCCTCCCCCCTGAACCCCTTCCACCCTCACTTACCTAAAATGTAGGTAAGGAGGCTTCAGTTTCCTATGAAGTCCTCTCTATTCTCTTGCCTTAACTACCTAAACCCCCCAAAACCAACACACCGATAAACTCACTACTTGAAATTAACTGTATTTGTCTCCTGGCATATCGCATAGTCCCTATGTTACCCCTTTGACGCGTTTCACTCTAACCAGGCTTAGCCATAGAGATTCTACGCCTCTCTCTATGACTAAGCCCGGTTTGGGTAAAACTGTGGACTGTGTGGTATGGTATGAGCCGTATAAAGCTGATTTTAACCAGTGATTCCATCAGTGTGGGGCTGTTTTGGCAGTCCAGTGTCGAGCGAGGACGCGTTCATTAATCTCTCTCTGCTCTGTACGAGCTGGACTCAGCAGAGAGATTCAGTTTGGATCTCTCTGCTTAATGCTGCAGGGAGAATGCGGTGATTGGAGGAGAGCTCAGCCGTCGTGTTCTTTGACAGAGCACATGACCGGGCTATTCTCCTCCTGTTGTAATTGATTTAATTTATTAATTCAGCGTTTCATTCATTGAAGTCTGACTTCATACAGGGTTCAGTACCCATGGTCCAAGGTTTGTGATTTCCCAATGGGTTCTTTACCAAGGTGACATCTAGAAATGTTGCCAAATAAGAGTGAGACTTCTCGATTTTAGGATTATTACACATCAACATAGGGTTTGCCATAAATATGTTTTGGAGTATATGATTTATATGATGTCCAGTGAAGACAAACACAGTTATGTAAATGTTTATATGAACAGAGATGTTACTGTTTTGTACACGAGTCTGTTTTCTTTCTCATACATGTGGATTTGGTTATGGTGATCACTCTTCAGGTGCTTACAACAGATTACTTGTAGGTATTCTTAAAGCATTTCTACATCTGACTAATGATGGTCTATGTCATCAAAGGGATTACCAGGATTAAAGGAAGCCATTTTGTAAGTGCTAGTTCATCTATTGCTTTAGGCTCAACTGAACACACATCAAAGGTACCTTGAAAGGCGCATTGGCTTAATTTTTTTCATATGTATGAAAGCCAGAGACACTGATTAAGAACATAATGCTTCTTTGTACAGAATCTGGGAATCATTGACACATTTACACATTCATGAGCTATCTGGGGGGCATGATACCATGTTTTACTGATCAAATACTTGAAGTAAAGTCTATCCCTGGATGAAGAAGTAAAAATTTACAGATGCTGTCCATTATTATGGTGTCACTTATTTTATATAGTAACAACTGAAAGAATTTGTCTGTGTTTACCACATTTAATGCATGCTTTTCGTTTCATTCCTTTTACAAAGCTTTCAGCTTCGGAAGCTAAATGCCATCTTTCCCTGATGTTCTCTTTAAAGAAGAACTCTGGGCTAATAAAATCTTAGCCACTGCAGTGGGGCTACCCCCACACTGCAAGGGTTAAGTGCTAGTTTTGCCTAGGGAGCTAAAATAACAGAGATATACTCACCCGACCCGTGATCCTGGCTGGCTCCTAGACCGATTTCTGCAGCTTGTCTCCTGCTTCGCTCCAGTGATGCTTCCCTCAGCATCCTCACGTCTTATGTACTGTACAGGATATGATGGCTCACAGGAGCTTAAACTGCTGGAGTGGAGTTTGGCTTTAAGAACCCCTGCTTTAAGGAAAATAGTGTTACACAACTCTGTACTGACACAAAACTAAACGCAAGCACCAGCCACACACAATGCACTTAAGACAGATGTTATGCATGTACCCTGACAAAACACACACATGATTATATATCATAATAGTACATAACTCTCTCTAGTGTTACTCCTTGTTCCGTTGGTTGAGTCCAAGGATGATATTTGTGCATCATATCCCTGGAGAGATTGACTGTTAGAAACTAACATGGGGTTGCAGAAAGTGCATGCTCAGTACTGTCATGTGACAGCTGTAGACATCTACCTAAAGTCATAGCACCCCACACTTAACTGTACGCACTGAGCCTTACTTTTATACTGTGTACTGCTTGCCTGTATAAATTGTACTTAACAATTATATATGTCATGCTGCTGTATGCACTGTCCTGTACATTATAGTCTCCGCAATGCTTGGTTGTATACAATGTGCTCTATATTATAATATACATATTGCTTGGCTGTTGCATATGCCACACCATTCAGTTGTATATACAGTTCTGAACATTATACTCCATGCTGCTGTATAGATGCTGTATATTATGTTCTCCACACTTGCTTGGCTGTATAATTAATATTGTACAATTAAATACTTCAACTTACGTAGCTGTATACACTGTGTTGTTGGTTAAGGCTGGGTTCACACCTGGGCGTTTTTCAGCGCTGATCGAAGAGCTGAAAAACGCTCAAGAAGTGAAATCCTATTAATCCCTATGGGCATGGTTCCCACCTGGGCGTATTCGCGCTGAAAACCCCCTACGCGCGAAAAAGTACTTGAGCTTCTTTTTCGCGCGTAGGGGCAGATTTCAGCGCGTATCCATTGGTATTCTCGAGTGTGGCTCGGGGTAAATTTTCTGTACCAAAGCGCTAACCCCGAGTCACACTCGGGAATACAGCGTAGGTCTTACCTTGTCCGCGATCACCGCTGTGTCCTCCGGCCGCTGCCGCCATCCGGCCGCTGCCGCCATCCGTCTTCCGGGTTCCGTCCCTTGCGAGCGTCCGCATTGCAGGGGGGCGGAACCGGCGGGAAGTTTAAAAGTTAAAAAAAAAAGAAAAACAGATAGAGAAAAAAAGGGAAAAAAAATTAGGAAAACCCAGGTGTGAACCCAGCCTAAATAGACTGCCTGGCCAAAAAAAAAGTCACCATCTGGATTTCAGGCAGTGTTATGATCTGGGGTTGCTTCAGCTGGTCACGTCTAGGTTCAGCAATGTTCCCCAAAAAATGAGGTCAGCTGCCTTCTTGAATATACTGAATGACCAGGTTTTTCCATCAATGGATCTTTTCTTCCCTGATGGCACAGGCGTATTCCAAGACGATTCATCGTATTCAAATTGTGAAAGAGTGGTTCAGGGAGCATGAGACATAATTTTCACACATGGATTGGTCACCACAGAGTCCAGACCTTAACCCCAATGAGAATAAATCCAGCCTTTTAGTAAATGGCATGCTTGCCCTGTATTCAAAGAATTATAACGACACTGTACTCTTAAATTAAACTAATTAACAAGTTGTAATTTTTTATTCAACCAGTTAGATATTTTTCTCTTAGGATTTAGGGTTAACTTTGTTTTCAGCGTGGTGCATGCAGCTTCTGTAAACACTTCCATATGTGAAACCATTTATGCGTTCTTTGATCCTAAGGGGGTGATTTACTAACCTAAACACATGCACGCACCAGGTGCGTGTGATTTTTACACAGCAAAACGTATTTATCAACAAAAAAGTCTCTAAAAGCATATTTCCACTAATGCCATATATGGAAAAATCATGCACATGATGCATATATAATGCTGCTTCACAGTTTAGACAAAAATGGTTAGCTCATGCATTTACATTCCTGCATTCATCAACGCAAGCAACACAATGTAGAGCTAATTTACACAACATCACCTTGCAATTCATGCAGGGCTTTGCACAACACACCTGCTGGGTGTGTACACACTACAAAGGTGTCTAAATTCCACCAATAGATCATGCTGGGAGGGAACACACTACAGAGGTGTATACTTGTTCGTGGCATGTTTATAAGGTTAGTAAATCAACCCCTAAGTGTCAATGAATGTGAGGAGAATGCTGCAGTTGTTCAGTTATGATCCCCATGTACACCAGTCTGAGGACCAACAATTGCCTATGGCAACATCCCTTGTACAACCCATATAAAATGAGCCTATATGGGACTTTTAAGGTACCTTGTATAAATCATCAGAAAGTGCATCTTAAAAAATAATAATAATATAAGATGTATGTTTTACTAAAAGGTACACTATCTGTCAAGATACACGAAGATAAACTGTATACAAGGTACCTTATAACAGGCTCATGTCTATAGGTTACTGCATGTTAGCTTCTCCCTCTTTGCAAGCAGTTGTGATAGTAGTGTTAATTGCTTATACTTTCCACTGCTCTTCCTCTTTAATATATAATATTGGTGTGCTAAACATATACAAGACTAATATGAAAAGCATATATTTTGGGGAGAGGGGTTTAGCATAATACTCACCCTGCTTACATCTTGTTCTCTCCTTTAACTTCTGCCCAAACTCGTAATTGTACAGGCGTGAAAATAATCTGTACTTTTTCTACAATATACAGTATGTCTAGTCATGCACAGTTGCTGGACACTAGGTGGTGCAAAAGCCCTTTACATGAGTTGGCTGTGTGTATATAATAATGATATACTGAGTGATCTCTTCTGGAGATCTTATCAACTTTTTGTGCAGATAGGTGTAACAAAATACAATAGCTTAGGTGAAATAAAAGGTTGTTGTATAATGCAACATAAGAATTTATTAGACATTTTATTTGCAAATAGCTTTTCTCTTTTACCTTGGTGGAAGACTGTAGATTCCACAGTATTTTTTATTTTATTTATATTTATTTTATAAATGTATATATATTTATATTTTTTTGGGTTGAATGTAATACAGCATCCAATAGATGGGTCTGAGTAGCATAGGAAATAAATACTTCTTTCCTATGCTCCTCAGCTCCATCTAGTTGCCATAATGCAATATTACATTACATTTGACCTGAAAAGAAAATATAATAAGAACGTTCGGTTTTGACTCGTTATTCGCACAGAACAAATGTTCACAGATTTTGGCAGGGCAGATGGTTCTGCCAATTGTTTATTAATAGCCCCCAAACTGTCAAAGCTAAAGAGTCAGCATGACAGCTTTTGCACAATGAGAAGTCAGCAATGGTAGCTTTCATGTTTCTCTAAGAAAACTTTCTGTTGAAAGTTATTGAAATATCTAAGCTGTAAGGCGAGAGGCTTATAAATCATCAGTTTATGTAGTACTGTACATAGCACTGGAGTCAGATCATGGATTCCCTTACACCAAAATCTTATAATTTGACCATGGACAAGCAGAAAGCTTGACATTGAGCCCCCCTGCACAAAACTGCATATACAAATATTTTAGAGAATACTTTTGTTGTTTCATATTAATAAGAACTGATCACATCCCACTTTATTCCAAGCTGATTCCATTACTTTTATTATCAAAATAGCCTGACATCAGGTGAATTGTAATTGTTCATCAGGTAAACCTAGATCTAATAGGTTGTCATTTTAGAGATCAGCCAAGCACTTCTGCCTTGTAGTACTAAGGGTCCCCGGTTCAAATCCTGTTCAGGACACTATCTGCAAGGAGTTTGCATGTTCTCCCTGTGTTTGTGTGTGTTTCCTCCGGGTACTCCTGATTCCCCCCGCACTCCAAAAACATGCTGGTAGGTTAATTGGCTCCTGTCTTAATTGGCCCTCTATGTATGCATGTGAGATAGGGACCTTTGATTGTAAGCTTCTTGAGGGCAGGGACTGATTTGCATGTGCAACTATGTAAAGCGCTGCATAAAGTTTCGGCGCTGTATACCTGAAAGGAATCTCTAACAAGGTTCTGATTGTTTATGATTGATCAGATCTCCCATGTTAAAACTATGCTTATTTGGGGGGTGGCAGCTAACCTAATAGCTTGCTGAAAAAGAAACCTTTTGTTTTTGATTAAGTTGTCTGCTGACACAGGACTCTCTGCATACAGAGCTGCAACAAAGAAGGTAACTCAGACATTCCTTTAGATAGGCTCACAGTTGTCCTACTGTATGTAAAGGGACAACCAAGAAGTATTTAAATCTAGTGATATATTGCTATGATATTCTTTATAGTAGACAGCAAAAAACACACTATCACTAAGCAACTAAGGATGTTTGTAAAACAAAGCAACAATAACAATTTCCCCCATAAATCTGTGAATTACATCAAACAAGACATGTCATTTAGCATTTTTGCATTCACTAATCATTAAAAACTTCAGTGTAACCCATCATAATTTAATGCTAAAGTTTCCGTAACAATTTATGCAAAATAATGTATTTTTATAATAAAGTAACATAAAAAGATAGGTATCCTTAGACTCAGGAGAACTAGTTAATTATATTTTGGATTACATTTCTGGACTTGATCTAACTGTGTGGAAGCAGTTTTGGGAAATTATAGGATATCGTATATTTCTTATTTTTCAAAATCTCAGGGCACCTGGTTGTAAGCTCCTGGAGGGCAGGGGCTGATGTGAATGAATCATATGTAAAGTGCTGCCTAAATAGATGGCACTATATAAATAACTGTAATAAAGAAATAATAAATATTTTAAAGAGCAGTTCCCTATTCAAGTGAATAGGGATGAGCCCAGGTTCGAACCAAACATGGTCTGAACCTGAACTCCTCCGAACAAGAAAGTGCCATGCCCAATCAGCTGCGGGCAGGGAATGCATGTAATCAAAGGGCTGGGATGCTTGTGCTGATGTCATTGACCTTCACTGCATCCTTCCCCTTTGCTTATATCAAGCTGCAGGTGAGTAATTCCCTGCTTGCAGCTGATTTGGTGGCATGGCATGTTTGGAAGGAGCTCCTTCTGGGTTCGGAGGAGTTCAGATTCAGATCGGGTTTGGTCTGGAACTGATTATTAAAATGCTGATGTTCTCCAACAAACACTACACCTTTAGCAGAAACTCAATTTACGTTACTTTATCTAAGTTCTCTAAAAGCCACTGTATGAATAGAGCTCAGTACATATACATACACACTGCATGGCCAAAGAAAAAGTCACTCTAATATTTTGTTGGTCCACATTTAGCTTTGATTACAGCATGCAATCACCGTGGCATCATTTCAATAAGCTTATGCAATGTCACAGCATTTATTTCCATCCAGAGCTGTATTAATTTTTCAGCAATATCTGGTATTGATGATGGGAGAGTCAGACCACTGCGTAAAGTCTTCTCCAGCACATCCCAAAGATTCTTCATGGGGTCAAGGTCCGGACTTTGCGGTGGCCAATCCATGTGTGGAAATGATATCTCATGCTCCCTGAACCACTCTTTCACAATTTGAACCCGATGAATCTTTGTATTGTCATCTTGGAATATGTCTGTGCCATCTGGAAAGAAAAAAATCCATTGATTGAAAAACCTGGCCATTCAGTATATTCAGGAAGGCAGCTGACCTCATTTTTTGGGACATAACGTTGCTGAACCTAGACATGACCAACTGAAGCAACCCCAGATCATAACACTTATTCAATGGAAGGCTCTTACCTATTTGCTAAATCCAGGTGGTGACTGTTTTTTGGCCAGGCAGTGTATTTATACACAGCTCCTCACATGTGCAATGGGTGTTTCTGCTTCCTGAAGCCTGTGCTGTATAATTTGCTGTCTCTGCTTGCTTTTTCACTGGTCAGATTCAAACCTCCAAGGCACGTTTAAATCTGATTGGTAGCTGACAGAACTGGACTACAACTGTCTCTCGGATATACCAGGTTTTCAGTGGGTGTGTTTGGGAATATCTATTCTGCATTACTAACCACTAAACAAAAGGGGTTCCCAGATCACCAGAATACCGACAATATGGAGTGTCATAGACTAGTAAAATACAGCAATTCCTGTATGAAAAGAACCCAGAGCAGATAGCTTGTGCTGCCTGTATGCTTTTCAGAGCTTCAGTTTAATGTTGACTGGAGTCAAAAACCTAAATAATAAAAGTGTATATGTGTTCACATCAGCTGAAAAACTACACATATCTACTGTGAGTACTGTTAACTCGTGCTAAGAGCTCAGTGGTTTCAAAGCAGCTCACTTTTGTCAGAGGAAACATAAAAGGTTGTGGGAGATAAATTATGCTAAGTGGTTCAGTATTCAAGAGCAAATTTTATTCTGTAGAAATTACATCATATAAGCTGGTTCTGTTCTTTGCCAGCTTGACCTCAATACGTACTTCCATTCAGAGAATAAAAAAGTAAGCTACCATTTTCTATTGTTATCCTACAGCCATACCGTTTCAAAACTCCAGACGACAATAAAAGAACAAAATTAATAGTGCAATAAAAGATAAAACAAAAAAACAGCTTTTGCCAATATTTATTTTAAATCCAGAGCTACCCCCCTCAGTACTTTTTTTCCACCTCTAGGTGTCCTCAGTCTGACATCCAGCATCATTCAACCTGTCCCAGCCAGTAAATGGACAATGGCAGAGACGCAGCACAGTGATAAGCTCATTTCTTTGTCACTCTGCTTTCTACACCCATCAACATTTTTCTTGTTAGCACATAAACTGTTTCTATCTTTGTACTGTTTCTACCTCTCACACTCCGGGATTGCTGTACAAGGTCTGCAAGATGCAGTACCCGGTCACATCCAGGTACTAACACTGTGTGCAGTTAAAAAAATAATGGAAAAAAAAATCTATACTGTGT
>NW_017306826.1:944100-978600 GCF_000935625.1 Nanorana parkeri | reverse complement strand
ATATTGATGATAACAGAGCTGCATTATTGTGTGTCTTTTATATCTGCCTAGAGTTTAGCTTTAAAGCTGGACTCTACATCACTTCCTGTTCATTCATGACTGCGTAATAGTAACTCATACTATATCCACAAGTTATAAATGAACAGGAACACTCAGTACAGTATAGAGGATTCCTGGTCATTCAGTGCTGGGGCTGCAGAAAAAGAGATTGAGAACTCTGTGTCCTCAATCTCTTTTTCTATTGTAAAAGAGAAATATCAGGGGTCACCACCATATTTTACCAAAGCCCCCAGCAGTAAAGTTAAAAAATTAAAATATTTAATACAAATAAATCAATCAATAAATAAAATATAAAAAAAATCAATTTTTTTTTTTAAAATTGAAAAGGTTAGAAAAAAAAAATAATGTTCGGTTCGGTGCATCCCTAGTAATTACTCCTATAGTACATATATATAAATATGCATTATGGGGTTTTCTATTTATTTTGCTTTACCTGTGCATCATGTATTCTA
This sequence comes from Nanorana parkeri, assembly GCF_000935625.1. Classification (NCBI taxonomy): domain Eukaryota; kingdom Metazoa; phylum Chordata; class Amphibia; order Anura; family Dicroglossidae; genus Nanorana; species Nanorana parkeri. The sequence goes on along the minus strand of NW_017306826.1, from coordinate 978,088 downwards.
TATTTTACTATAGGAGAAGAAATTCTTGCCACTTACAAGGAGAACCATCGAGGCTTCCTATTCCCTGAACCAAAGCTGACTCCTCCTTACCCTGGAGTGGACAGGGAGGTTCTGATGAAAACTGTCTGTGGCTTCCCAGTGAGTATTTATGCCTTTAAATGCATGTACACTAAGTAATAACTCCAAAACACCTCTCCAATGAATTGCATAAAATAAATTATATCTGCGGCAAGAATAGTGGTATGACACCACTTACTGAGGCCTCGCTCATTGAAAAACAAATAAAAGGTTTGAGTTGTGAGCTAAGGATTTGTACAGTAGATTTTTGAAAAGGGGAAATTCCAAACAAGTTTTGTCTGGAATAGAATAGAATTGATTTGTTAAAAGAGAAAATAAATGAAATGGTTAATAAGGTGCTGTTCTCTATAGAATGCAGTCTCTTATTCTTTGAAGTCAGCAATATTGTATTAAGGCATTTGCCAGTACTGCACAGTGACAGGGTATATTCACAAGGGTAAATAAATAAATTGAGTGAAGGTATTTTCAAGAAAAATACCTACTTTAGGAAAATACTTATCTCCAAGTTTTTCTGAACAAGCAGAGAAACTACAGAAACTTAGTTAAGGGTTGAAGAAAATTCTATTTGTGTGATGAGCATGTGCCCCTGCTGCAAGTATGTCTTGAAGGGTAAACAGATAACTTTCACGAAATTAAATCGGTCTTACACTGTGAATTTTTACAATGATAATTGTATTAATATAATACCCATGTTATTACTTCTAGTCAATGTTCATTCAATATGTGGGGCACTAGAAGAATGAAAGACAGGTTAGGGGTTCGTTTATGTGACATTGGTAAAAATAGACCCACTAACATTGCTAGACATTTGTCTACCTCTTGGTACCCCTTCATTGAAGATTCAAGGTATTGAGAAAATAAGGCCTTTTAAAAAAGCAGTGGGTATGTTCTTCTAGCCCAACAAAAGAAAAGTGTATTTTTCTTTACTATGAATACTAAAATATCTCAGGGTTTAAATAATAAATTGGATATGACTTATTTTATAAATAATAGGAAAGTGGTCTATGTCTGTGTAAGATGGTGTGCCATTGCCTTTGGATCCCTTCTTGAAAGAATCAGGTCCTGCTTTGTGCCATGAAGAATGATGTCAGGTTTGAGCCGCCTATAGCACTCTGCGAGAGCAGAGTGCCTATGTCGTTCAGACGCCATTTTGGGGCTGTGCATCTCCTGGCCGGGCCAGCAGACTGTTCTGCTGGGGTCTTTGAACTTAAGATAATACCTGCATAACAAATCAAGATGGCTTTGTGTACTTGATCTAGTCCAGTAGCTGTGGTGTTTGTATGCTTTTTCAATCAGATATCTTTAAACCTACCGCATTTATGAGGTCAAAACATAAAAAGCTACTTTTAAATGTCTATTTTAGCATTTTTGAATGAGAAGCACGTCTGGTGTAGTAGCTACACTGGGTAGTCCATTTTGTTAAAGCACATGTCTCTATATTGGCATTAGTCAAAGGTTTACTATGCGCTTTCCTATCAGCCATATTAGTTCTTTGCACTTAAGGCATACAAGGCTGAAAACAGAGGGCTGCATCTGGTTGCTGAACTATTTGAACTTGCCAAACAATTAGATTAAAATGAACATATAAGGCACAGATTTCCTTACCTGAATAAATTAGCTGTTAATGATATGAGATTAGAAGTTTAATTACATGTCGGTCCCTTCCAAACACAATGGACAAACACTGATTTACTGAAGGCAAATATATGGCAGTTCCCTTAGCTTAGTGAATGAGGAGAAGCTCTGCTGACTTCCATTATCAAATCATGTCCAGGCAAAGTTCTGTTTTTTCTTTACATTTTCCTTGCACGTGATTGGGTATTCTTTACAAAATAAATATTCACCAGATTCACTATACTAAGCGATATTTCCCTTGCAAAGTGAACAGCCTGTTTGCTCTTAGTTACACAACCCCATTGTTTCTTGCAATTAATAAAATGATTAAAGAAGAACTCCTGTCAAATATTTTCTTAATGCTTGCACTGCAATGGTTAAGTGTTTGTTTTTGTCGAGATGCTAATATAAAAAAGTTATACTTACCTGATCCTATGAGCTGGCTGGCTCTTAGACCAGTCCGTCCAGCCTCTTTCCCCCTCCAATGCAGCGGTCTAAGGTCCCGTTTGTCATCCCGTCCAATACACAGTGTACAGTGCATGAGGACGCCGAGGGATATACCATCACTGCAGCAGGGGAAGAGGCTGGAGGGAGTCCTATAACAGCCAGCTGGCTGTAAGGTTCAGGTGAGTATAAGTTTGTTTTTTTTGCAACTTGACCAAAACGAGCAGTTAACCCTTGCAATACAAGCATAGCCCCACTGCAAGGGTTAAGAAACGTTTGGCCGGGAGAACTTTAATGTTAATGAACCTATAGATTCATAAGCATTTGGTTTTTGCAAGTAAAGCATATGTAATGAAATGTGAAATGTAAATAAAAAAAGTATTATAACGCGATAAACATCTTTGGGCTAACACATAAAAGCTTGGAAAAAAAATGTGCTCGTATTGGCAATGGAAACTGATAGAAGTAACTCTTACATTTTCAAACTTGAATAGAGAAAAATAACTGTAATCTGATTGAGTTTTATTAAATAAAAGATACTTATTCCTCTCTGCCAAGGTTTATTAACTGCCCCTGTGTGTAAAGAATCTAACAAAGTTAGGACAGGCACTTAGGCAAAAAAAAGCAATATGCAAAGTTTAGTAACCCATAGCAACCAATCTTTTGTTTCACTGCAATGAAGGTGATCAAGGATGGATTTTTACTGGGTACTGCATATTGCCCAATTTTGTGTGCATGTTTTCATTTAGGGAAACCTGTGCTGTGAGAGCTATATAGGATGCCATTGCTGACCACTCCTTGGGAATATGGTAGTTGCCTGGCTGTCATGTTGATTCACTGGTTTCAGAAGTTTTTGAGTCAATGATCTGGAAGTGCGAGGATCAGATATGTTAACTTACTGGCTGCATGCTTGCCCCAGGTCAGTGACTCAGAAGGTACGCACCCAGAGAGAACCAGGCAACTGGCTGTTTCAGAAGAAGGTCAGCAAAGGCAGTCTACATATGTTTTTCAGTACAGGTCTCTTTGGATAGGTTATGGTATAGATACATTATATAGTTAGATGGTATGGTTTAGATAGGTTATAGTAATGTGAACCAATGATTTACATCCCTAAAAATATTTTGTAGATCTGTCACAAAGTACGTTTCTTTGTATCTCTGCACACATTCTACATTTACCTTGGTTTCCTTTTCCCTTTTCTACAGCATGTTTTTAACTAAGATCTTCTCCTTTGAAGATCTTCTGCCCTTGGCTGGACAGATATGTCATATTATTTACTGCTGTAATTTTTCTGTTTCAAGCAGTGCTTCCAACCTGCTTAATTTACAGCCAGCTTGCTCAACCTCAGTCATGCCATGGCTGAGTATTATGGTTTGGTGGGTCATAAAATGAGATATTAAATCACTGTATGCCAGATAAGATTAGGACCTGTTGGTCCTTTGTATGACATTGACCTGCCTAAACGTCCGTGCTTCCCTTTTTGTATACAGTACAGTATTTTTGTGTGTTTATGCTATTTCATTTAATATGTATTGTGTACTATATTGAGCTGCCATTTAAGTCCCATGCAGCCCTGGATCCTATGATCGATAAAAAGTGGTAATGTTGTGCTGCTGTTAAACTACATGCACACCTTTGCATTTAAGCACATTTTTTCTAGAGGTAACTATGGCAAATAAAATAGCCATTTTTTCTACTGGCGCTCCCCCCACGGAATACCTTTTTTTTATTACATCAAAATTATGTAATACAATTCCTTCTATTCAACTCTTATGCCAAAAAACAATTACTATGTATTCTGTAAATACTAAATGCTTAACAAATACTAAATTACTCTGCAGTAACCCCCTTTCTTCTCAGCAAGAAAAAAAGGCAGACAAAAAAAGGGTTTTACTGCGAAGGAAATACAATAAGGGGACGTTTACATTGTAACTATTTTTTGGCATTGTATTTTACATCATTTTGATACAACAGCAAAGTAAAAAAGGGGTATTCCATAGAGGGAGCACCATTAGCAAGTTGCTATTTATATTTTATTTGTCATACTTACCTCTAGATAGGGAACTTGGTGATCCTTTAGGGTAGTGCTACAAGGGACTTATAGACATTTTAGTTCTACTTGCTGTCTTTGGCTACATTTAACCTTTGCATTTAAAAAGAAGAATTTTACATGCATTACCTTGTATCCCTATGGAAGATGTGTTTGCTGAGAACTGCACCAAAGACACAGCTGCAGAAATGGTAATGCATGCCCTATAATACTTCATCTTGTGGTGTTTGGCTTTATTGTGAACTTTTAGAAAGCAATAAAGTACAGGACATTGTTCTAAAATACAAAGAAATGTTCAGAATTGTATTTCTGTAACTACAATTTTTAAGGAAAAACACAAGGAAACATTATTGTGGGAATCCTGCTTTATGATCAGAGTTACAACTAACTCAAACATAGTACCCATCACAGTCAAACACTGCAACACCTCCACACCCTTTGATATCAGTCCACCAATACCACTCAATTATATCTTTAATATATTATGTGCAAGTCTAAAAATAACACGTCCTGCCCAGACCATGTCACCAAAATTCAAACATTCAGAATGAACCATGTTTTATATATAAAGCTATGTTCATTTTATTCTTTGTATTATTGCATTACTTAAAGGCCATCTCTGGCCATGATCCATTTTCTGCCACGTGTGGTCTCTTACAACCCTTTATGTCCTCTCACTATGATGAAAATATTGCTGGCTGCAAAGTTAAGAAAAACCCTCCACTTGGTCTTCCCTAACAGCACAGGGTAGCTGTACTCACCGCTGCAATGGAGACACGTCTGTTCCGATATTGTACCACTCCCCTCTCTATGCCTTGCCATTCCATGAACAGCCTGTGATGACACTGCAGTGATGTCAGATTGTTCATGCTTTAATACTGCGTTTGGAATTTTATAATGTGCATCCTTTTTTTTTTTTTTTTAAATATATTGTCTATGCAGTTTTTTTTACATTTACAGTTAATAAAGGAAGATAATTATAATAAACATAGTAACACAAGGCTAGTGTTGTGAAACTTAAGTGAAATGTATTGTAATAGTTGTGCCATGGCCAAAATTATTATCTACAAAAAATGCTGACAGTCATTTTCTGAATCTCTCCTTTTAAGGGAATTGCACCCAAAATCGAGTTTTCCACAAGAACAACCATAAAAGAAAAGCCAAAGGATTTCCAGAAAAAAAATTCAGTAAGTTAAACATTTCTGCATACTAAATCATCCTTTACTTGGTGCAAGTTAAAACAGGTTCTGTGATAACATTTGTATGTGACATTTTGGGTCTATTTGTTGTTCCAGTCAAACAAAATACAGTGTCGGAGATCTTTGCCAAATTCTCCTACAAGAAAATCAAGAATGCCAACAAAAAGTTACTCCAGCCCAGAACAAAGTTACAGCAGTCCTACTGGATCATCAAAGTCCAGATCTCCTTCACCTTACGCCCGTCGGCGAATGTGTGAACTTAATAAGGACAGTCAACAACGCCTTTCTCATTTGAAACTGGGAAATTATGAATTTAAGTCAGACGCAGATACAAAACCGCCATTTATTGTAAGACATGTAAGTATTTAAAACATAAGTGTACCTTTTGATAAAAATTGACTGTGCTGTTGTGCTTTATGGTTGTTGCATGTTACCCCCTTTCCTTTCCAGGACATTTTTTAGTGATGTGACAGTTTGAATGACAATTGCTGTCATGCAGCACTGTACCTAAAATACATGGAGCTTTTTTTTGGTGTTTATTTATATGTTAAAAAATGTTTTCATTGCTTTATGTTATTAAAACATATCATATAAAAATAACAGGACAGTAAGACACAACAAAAACTCCCCCCATTTTTGAAAGTAGACACAGGCAGAGGTGATCTAATATTTTGCCACAATTTCTGTTGAAATTAAGACCATGCTGACATTAAGGTGAACAAGCAACTCCAATGGTTTCTATTCTGTGTAATCTCTGTCAGAAAACATAGAGAATGCTATCTTGATTTCCTGTTGGCATATGAAAGAATTCATGCTGTTAGATGTGTACATACCTTACTTATCTCTGAAATCTCTGGGGCAACCACAGGCTTTAGAGATTTGTAAGTACAAGTTGCTGTTTTTGAAAACTTAGGAACCTGATGTTACAGTCCCTGATCATTGCATGCTATCTTCATTACATGGTACTCATGTTATCTTGGATTGAATGCAATGCATACTGAAGCCAGTATCCTGTTTTTACTCAACACATTTCAACTGCCACCCAACTGCTTTAAAGGGTCAAAAGGGATATTTTAATAATAAGCTGAGCCTCCTAGGCTCAGTCAGCCACTGGATCCCTATATGTTTTGGGTACGCCAGCAATGAGATTTTTGTAATATTAGATAAACAAAAATCTAAAAGGTGGAGTGGGAGATATCGGCATGCAGATACAGGAACTTGAGTGTAGATTTTTTTTTACTGATTCCTGAAAAATATAATACCAGATTTATTACCATAGACCAGGGGTAGCAAACCTCCGGCCCTCCATCTGTTGTGAAACTACAAATCCCATGATGCATCTCTCTTCGGGAGTCATGTCTGTGGCTGTAAGAATCTTGCAATGCCTCATGGGATTTGTAGTTCCACCACAGCTGGAGGGCCGGAGTTTTGCTACCCCTGCCATAGACTGTAATTCAAGAAACCTACTTCATACATTGTTTGACCAGTGTAAATGATGAGTTTACAGATTTGTGCCATATAGAATCCAAGTAGAAAAGTATCTCAATTCACTTCCTGAAACTCTGGCACATGTAACTAGGACATGTGACCATGCACATCATCTGAGGGGAGAAAAATGCCTTTTCCTGAGATCTCACATAGTCACAATGTTGCCTTTGAGGAAGGACCCTGAAAGGCTTACTTGTGCTCTCTGGAGAATCAGCTTCCTTAGAAAATCATGAAGGTTGGAGGTGGAGCAAGGATACACCCTACTTTATGGAGGGGGAGGTGGAGGTGGAGGAGATCATTTCCCTTTCACCCAATGAAACACAAATCATGGAGGAAAGCATGAAGCTGTATAATGTCCTCTCTGATCCAGTCATATGCTCCTCAGTATTAATAAATCAATCCCACCTATGAATACTAATTATAATGGAGGATAATGCGGTATTGTGACAGCACGTCCCCCTTCCTCTAAAGAAATGCATACACATTCTGAAGCATATGTGGAGTTTATACAGTATCTTCCCGCTCAGAGGAAAATCACACCGTCAATATTTAGTACTCACTCAGACCTCCCATTTGTACACAACAACAAATCTTACATTTTATACCACACTCACACTGAGTGATCTTTTGCTCTTATTGTCATTATTATTTACTGCTGTGTTTTTTTTGTATACTTTTATAGTAATCCTTCAGTGATCTTTTTGTTCAGGTTGACTCATTCAAACCTGTGGGTGAGAAAACAGCATCGCAACTGCAGTCTCCAAAGGCCAAGCATCATTCAAGTAGTGAAAATCGATTAAGGAGAGGTGATTGAGTTCACACCAGTATTTTAGTCATATGGTGATTTTTCTAGTGGCTGTCCTTTTACTTTGTATGCCACACAATTAAAAAAGCATGTCGCCACACCAAGAAGTATGAATGATTTCCGTTCCGTGAAGTCTGTTTCCGTTGAAATAACATGAGCGATGGTTGTTTGAGGGAGAACTTACATACTGCTTAATCAAGGGACTTCTCTCATATTTTAATAGCAGCATGAGCTAACCAAACATTACATTTCCTTCTGGCAACATTGGTTTTTATTTTTGTTTGGACTGCATTTGTATTTGTTTCTTATATACATCTGTAACTAAATTGCACATGTAACTTCTAAAATGCTTGCATCTGTTACAGTTAATCTTACAGAGAGGTACCAGTTTTAATTTTGTTGCATTTGTGGACTTTTTTACTGCCCTAGCACAAAATACATTTCAAATCATTTTATTTTTGTTATTTTTTCCCCTAGCATTGACTTTTGATAACCTGAACTGCACAACATCTACAGAAAAGGTATGCTTCTGCAGCATTGCATTTGATGTAACTAAGAGCTGCCTAAGATCTAATAACTGGTAATCTTTGCTCAGGCCCTTATACAGGTAAGGATTATGTGACAAATACTATGTGCAGAGAAAGTACCCTACTAATATCCTTTTGGATATAGATAGGTGGACTTATCACCTCAGCTAAACAACTTGAAGTTAGCCTTTTTAAAAAGTTAGTATCCTTTTCATGTCAACATCACTCTCTTCCCTGTAACTTAAGGCAAATGTAATTACATTATGATCACTATTACACAAATTGTCTCTAATTTGCACATCTGTTATGAGCTCTGTGTTATATGAAATTAATAGATCCAACAGAGCATGTTTTATAGTCGGAGCTTTCACCATCTGACCTATGGAATCGTACTGTAAAAAGTTTGAGAAAAGACAAGCATATGTTGATCGTGCAGTTCCATTAGCCCAATCAATACCACGGTAAATGAAATCTGCCATAATAAGAGCATTGCCCTGTTTCCCAGCCATTTCAGACTGTGAATCTCTTCCTCATATTTTAGGTATATAGTAGAGGGCCTATAACAGAATACCACAATTACGGTACTTTAGCATTTGATGCTCTAGCATATGAAGCTTCATATGAAGCTCCAGCCATCATTAATCTTCATCACAACTCTCATTAGTAATATCATCTCTCATACTCACTTTCAAATTGCTCCTAAATTACAGACATACCCCTCTAACTTTTCTATTAATCCTGTTCCTCCGATTCAGGATGTACCCCTGGATATTAACAGCCCAGTCATATGAGCTGTCTAACCAGGTTTCTGAAAGCCCCACCAAGTCAAAATGTTCCTCAAGTAACAAAAGTTCCAGCTCTGCCATTTTGTTTGCCAGATGTCTAGCACTTGTGAACATATAGTACATTTTAATTTTGTGTTAAGATTTAATATTAACAAAATTAACAAATCAAGAATTACTATTGGTAATTCTTGATTTGTAATTTTATTCTGAAACACTGTCTGTATTGGACAGAGATAATGCAGTCTCCTTGCCATCTGGTTTGAGCCCCCCTTCCCAGCTCTGTTCCACCCATCTACATTTCCAGTGCCTCCTTCAACCCCTTCTCACTATATAGAGTATTCATGTACGACCCCTCCCCGTCATATCCTAATTTAAAAAACTTCTCCAACCTTCTCACCATTTTCTCCCCCAACAGAGCTGTTTCCTTCCCATTTAGGTGCAGTCTGCCCCCTCGGCTGTAGATCCTCAAATAATTTCTGAATTAGTGCTGACACTGTCTTTGCTTCTGGAGGGTGGCTACCCTCTGTGTATGGTTCTTACAGAAACAATTGCTGCACAACGACTGGTATCACAAGCTGGATACTGTTTATTCCCGAATCAAAACATGCTGTAAACACACAGGCTCCTCCAACCCTAACATGGTTTACAAACAGCCGATTCATAGAGATGAAGAGAGATCACAAAGACAACATTTAAATAGTTTAATTTCCCCTAGTCACATATGTAACTGATGAATAGCCTCCTCTCCCTGTCTCTTGTTACCCCTTCTCTACCAAAAGGGGGGGGGGCATGGGTAAAAGGGGGGGTTAGTATGGGAGAAGGAAGGATGGAAAAGAGACTAAAAGGGGAGGAGGACAAATTAAAAACCAAGTGTTATTAAACAGAACCATTTAAAATTGAAAAGTATAAGTTAGCAAAAAGATCCACAACTATAAAATAAGCCAGATATAATAAAATCCAAAAATACAAGCAAGTAAGTTTTGGACGAGCACACATGGTTACTAATATACAGACCCTCTAGAGATCAAGAACTACACCTGATGGGTAATCACTATTCAATAAAATATGTAACACCCCATTCATAGTTCATACCATCAAGTACGCAAGTCTTCAATTTAAAAATCCAAAACACTTCAGGTTTAGACAATAGGGAAAACCTATCTCCCCCTCTGGATGTACTGTTTCAATAATCCTGAATCCTCATAGAATCAATGTTACCATTATGTGTCTCACAAAAGTGCTTTGCAACATTAGTACTTTTCATAGTCCTAATAGTGGACTAGTGATCCCTAGCGTGGTCACATAATCTTGTAATTTTGTCTACATACTGTTTGCGGCAAACCAAACAGGAGATCAAGTAGTTTGACAATTGACCAATCGTTTAATGTGATATGATGTGCTAGTGATGTAGGATATTATTGTATGATGATCACCTAGCAGATCTCAGCTTGAACAGCTGGAAGCATTACATTTGTACATACCCGTTGTGCATAGCAAGTTGCATCCATCCCTATTATGAGGTTTTATTAAGCTAGGTGACAGAATGTTGCCCAGGGTCCATGCTCGTCTAGCAACACATTGAATTCCTCCCTGTAAAATGCTCCTCATATCATCATCTCTATGCAAATTGGATAAGTATCTTTTCATAATTTTTTTAATGTCCTAATACTGGCAACTATATTGAGTGGAGAAAATGGGTGTTCTCTCTTTTTTCGACCTTACTTGTTTCCTCATGTTGTTGGAATGTTTTGAAAGTTCTAATCTGTCAATTCTTTTCACCTCATCATATGTCCTTCCAATCAAGGAACGGGAGCACCCACTTTGTAAAATCCTATTCTGTAGTTCAAGGGATTCTCTCTCAAAGGCTTCTTTTTTGGAACAATTCTGTTGGAGACAAATGCATTGTCCCTTTATTGTCCCTATTGTTCCTAAATCTATTGTCCCTATTGCTCTTTTCACTGCCACCTGGTGGCAACTATCGGCTCTTAAGAGATAATTTTTTGTTGTAGGTTTTCTGTATAGTTCAACCTAATACTTTGACCGATTTCCATCTCTGTTGACTCCCATTGCTCCTCCCACCAACTAATGAACAGGTTGCTGTATGTGGGGGGCGAACCTTGCTCCCATCATAGCGCCACATCTCTGGAGGTAGAACTTATGGTTAAACATAAAACAATTATGTGTTAACAGAAGAAAGATGGCTTCTACTACAAAATTCTTTAATCTGTGTTATGATCCAAATAACATTCTATTGGCTTCATTCCTAAATTGTGTGGTATAGAAGAATAAAGTGAGGCAACATCACATACAAACCATCTGTAGTTAATGCTCCAGTTTAGACCCTCCATGCGTTGAATGACATGCTTAGTGTCACGCAATTAACTAGGTAGATTTCTCACGAGGGGCTGGAGGAGGGCATCCACCACATCACTTAGGGGTTCATACTAGCCACTATAGGTCTGCCCCTCAACGGTGCATCCCGTTTGTGCACCTTAGGGAGATGATGAAAAATAGGTATAATGGGTAAATCCGGTATCAGTTTATCTAACAATTCTTTATCCAAAATCCTTCTGCACTCAACTTCTTGGAGGAACAACACACCCTCTGTGTATGTTGTAAAGCAGCCACCACTCGAAGCTCACTCCTGTGATGGACTGCAACCTCATGTTTAGTTTACTTATTTGTATTGGGATTGTAGCCCATCACAGGAGTGAAGCTGGAGTGGTGGCTGCTTTACAACATGCAAAGAAGGAACCATGAGGAACAAAAGTAACCACCCTCCAGAAGGAAGGACAGTGTCGGCATTAATTTCATAGAGGATTTGAGGATCCACGGCCGAGTGATACACAAATTAGATACATTTTTTTAAATAGTTAAGGTACTTGAATGCACAATTAGGTTTAACTCCTGAGTTTAGTGTCACTTTAAGAACCTCTTACTAAATATAAATGTAAAAGGGGATAAGAGGAACTAGGAAAACAATTTAGCCTTATTATAGAAGTAGTGATAGAAGTTAATAATGTATAAAATGCTACAACATGTGTAACATAAAATATTTGACACCGTGCTTTGTGTTAGTGTATTCATTTAAACCACACATTATTTTACACAGGACCATCTGGATTTAGATGACCTGCACATGCCAAGAAAAGCTAACTCATCTGTAGATAAAGGCACTCTGAGTGATTCTCTCAGTTCAAGCACATGTTCATTGCAGGATTTAAGGACAAGTCCAGTTCTAAAGGGAAGCCTTAGGGAAAGGTACATGATAATACTGTTAACATGTTTGTATGTTACTGTGGTTTAACTTGATGTTCAGATCTCCTCCTATCAAGCGCCATGTTCCCACTGCTGGCTGTCAGAGACAAAACTAGACAGGAGCTGTGTTAGTAAATACTTTATTATCATTCAGCTGGGATAGGAGTCTGAAGAAACAGCTGAATATTTTCAATCAAATGTAATTGTAATGTTAAAGAGAAATGCCCTGTGAGTAGATTTATCAGGATTTTGGGAAAAGTATACTTGTTCTTTAAGGAAAATCTCCACAATGGGACACAAAGGACAAACAAGAGTTTTATCCATTCTTTATCCCCCAAAAAAGTTTTGGCCTTAGAAATACTTTTACTGCTCCATCATCTTATAAGGTATCTCACTTCATATAGGTAATGCGTCAGACTTAGATTTATTCAGGAAAAATCTAAGCTATGTTCTATTATTTACTGGTGAAATAGAGGTTGTGACTGTTCCCTACGCTGACTAAAGCTAACGACTGTGCTTGGGAAGAAATTTAAAGAAATACTTTGTTGGGCAATGAATATTTGCCCAACCTGCGGTGCTGTTGTATTGTGGCAGTGGTCAGTGTGCTGCTGTTGAAATACCTTAACAGTCTTCAGCTGATTGGCTGCAGTTACTGTTCAACTGAAACTTTTCGGACTGGCTCCTTCAACTATTTAAAAGTCGACTTTTCCTACATGCAGAGGTGACAACAGGGCCACACACTGCATGAATTTTGCACCCCAGTATTATGGGAAAGGAAATACTGTAAGTCAACAACATAGCGGTCCTGTAGGGAAAAAAAGTTACTGAATCATCACTATTTCTCCTAATCCATTGCTGCCCCCTGAACAGCCACATGTACCCAGCTTTTCACTGTTTTAGCTGGAATTTCTGAGATGTCATTTTTGAATGTTTTCTATTTCAGATGCCGATCTGACAATAACACCTGGGAGGCTATACACAACCGAGTGCGTAATCTGTTATCCACTCACCGTGCCAGGCAGCTGCTATCTTTAGTAAGTAAAGTCAACCACTAAATTATTACCATTTTTTACACATTTTCCACTGTTACAACCTCAAATTAAAGTAGATTTAGTGGTGACATTTACAGTTTTATATACACAACACACCAACACGTTCACAGTTCATTTTATTGTGACACCAAAGTTAATCAAACACAACGAAGAGTGCAGATGTTTCATAGTTGGCTACGTATTAATTTCCACCTTTGGCTGAGTAAAGTTCACATCTGGATTCTGCATTTTTACTCCATCTTCTTGGCAGAAAAGTTCTGTTAAGTTGGATGGAGGCTGTTGATAAACATGTGTTTTTACATCCAATTCCAACTGGATTGAGGTCTGGGCTTTGACTGGACAATTCTATTTGTTGGTATTATACCATACCATTGTAGCTTGGGAAGTGTATTAAAGGTTATTGTCCCACTTGCAGGTCAATTTCCAGTCTCAAGTGTCTTATAGACTAAACTAGGCTTTCCTTTACAGTTGCCCTTTATTAGGCTCCCTTTAACTTGCTTTCCATCCTGACCAGTTTCCCAGTCCCTTTAAATGGAAAAAGAACAATAGAGGATGTACAGCGCTCTCAGGTGTAGTGGGGCATCTGACATGGCAGATGGTCTGCAGCTCTGAATTGGCAGTTGGAGGTGTCCTGCAAAATAACTCAAGGTATGGTGTGAAATCATCCCTATTTACCTATTTTACACCTATTTACCTATTTTACACCATACCTTGAGTTTATTGCGCTAGCTCGTGGTGCTCTTGTGTTTGTTTCCTTTGAATGGAAAGGATCCTATAATATGATGCTACCACAGCCTTCTGCAGGTACAGCTATGCCATATTCTTTCCATTTTATTAATAATGGATTTATTGGTGCTCTGAAGGATACTGAAAGCTTGGGATCATTTTTTTTTCATGACCATGATTGATGGTTTTATAGACCTTTACCTTAGACTTGTTTTGATTTCTTTTGTATATATGTTCTCTAACAGTCACAAGACCTTTCAGAAACAGGTGTATTTTAGGAAGTTCCCGGCGGACGTTTTTTTACAACGGCCGGCCGGGAAGTGGTTAAGATCATGTCACACTTTACTTGCACACAGGTGATATCCATTCAACCAATTCTATGACATGCAAGAGCTGTTGGTTGCACCAGAAAGGTTACGCAAGAAGTAGTTGCATACTTGAAATGCAGACTTTTCATTTGGCATTGGCAAATAATTTGAAAATCAATGGAGATTTTAGCTACTGTAATTATTTCCAGTGACCTAAATTCCTAATTACCGTATTTGCCGGCGTGTAAGACAATTTTTTATACTTAAAAACATCCCCCGAAAATCGGGTGTCGTCTTATATGCCGAGTATACAAAACGTCCCTAATCTGCCCGCTGCATGTGTGGTAATACTGTATGAACGGTAGCTTCGGCTACATACAGTATACCGCGATGTACACAACCTCTGCCAATCCGAGCAGGCTTTGTATTCATTAATATAATACATCGCTCGCCGTGATTGGCTCAGAGCGGTATACTGTATGTAGCCAAAGCTACATACAGTATACTGCGTACATCGCTTTCCGTGATTGGCTCAGCGCGGTACACTGTAGCCGAAGCTACCGTACATACAGTATTACCGCACATCCAGCGGGACAAACAAGTTAAATTGTGAAGCTCCTTCCTGGGGTGGCCACATACAAGTCTATGAGGGTTCAGTGTGTAGCATTGCAGAGGATTCTAGCTGAAGTAATCACTGCACAATATATGACTCGGGTATTACCGCACATCCAGGGGGCTGACAGATTAGTGGGTGTATTTAAACAAAATGGCCCATGTTGATGTTTTTAAATGGTGTTGCCTCGGAAGGGGGTAGTCTTATACAACGAGTATAGCCCAAAACCTATGTTTTAACTGAAAAATTAGGGGGTCGTCTTATACGCCCAATCGCCTTATACGCCGGCAAATACGTTATTTCCAACTTGTCACACAACAAAATGTGGAAAAGCCCAAAGCAAGTGAATACTTCTCTTTGGTATCAGCTCTCTGTATCCTTTGGTTTACCCGAGCTCTGGGCCAATCTGTTTGGGTAAAGCTTTAGCATTATTCTTTGTGACCAGGTGAGGTGAGGGAAAATCTTCGAATGGTTAAACCTGTTCTGGTGACCATTGTCCAAGAGGGGATATCCGTTCACCTTGGAGAGATCTACTCTTCCTGCTGTGTGTCTAGGACAGGAAGTGAAGGTAAATCTCCCCAATAGGACACAGGGAGAAAAAAACGTATTCAGTCCCTACTCCAACAAAACCCCCCAAAAAAGGTTTTTCCATATGTTCAGCTTACGACAGAAAAAATACTGCATGTCACATTTTGTCCGGTCCGGAAACACACGAACGCGCACGAAACGCAATGAAAACGGAACGGAAACGCAACTCAATGCAGCTAAGGGGGAAAAAAAGAAAAAAATAAATTCTTGCTCCACTTATTATGATGTCATCAACGTTGACAAAAAATTAACTGTCAGCATCCGGACCGAAAACGCATCAAAAACGCGTCAAAAACGCACTGCATCAGCAGCTCCACGTCTGCTGATCAGCACCTGATCAGGACCTGATCATGACCTGATCTCATGTGAACAGGCCCTAAGGGTTCACTTACTTAAAGGGATAATTTAAATCAGGGGTGGGCAACTCTGGCACAGTTACAGGCATGACTCCCAGAGACAGAGGCATGTTGGAATTTGTAGTTAAAGCACAGCCTGAGGGCCTGTTCACACGACGTCCGTTTTGTGTGCTGACCGGCTCCGTACGCTGCTGCACTCAAAATGCATCCCAATGTATCCCTATGTGTTTTATGGGCTCCAGTTCTCACGTGCGCAGTCCGTTCAGCTTACGACAGAAAAAATACTGCATGTCACATTTTGTCAGGTCCGGAAACGGTCAGGAAACGCAAACGCATCAAAAACGCATCAAAAACGCACTGCACTGCAGCTAACATACTAACAGCCCCACTCCAGCAAAAAAAAAAAAAAAAAAAATTTTTTTTTTTACTGGAACGCATCAAAAATGCGGCCAAAACGTGGCAAAAACGCAATACATCAGTCTGCAGATCCGCACCTGATCAGGGCCTGATATCATGTGAACAGGCCCTGAGGGCCGGAGTTGCCCAACACTGATTTAAACGCTAATTGATGGATTGAAACAAGTGGGAGTTTATAATATGGTGACAATAGCAACTGAAAAAAAAATCTGACATGCTGAGTGCTTTTGGCAACGTGGACAGTTCTTTCATAAAATAGTATAGGCCTTATTTATAAAAGCATCCTAAATTAAAAGTGAAGAAAGATGCTTATACAGTACACTGTATAATGTTTTGTATGTTTACACACACACACACACACACACACACACACACACTATTATAGTAAATATAAAATAATCATATAAAGTTGTGTCACATATGCTTTTAGGATATTTCTAACAGTGAAGCGGATCGTATCCTTGAAAGGTCATCAAGGAAGAAGTCACTGAATGGTAGTTCAGAAGGAAAGATATTCTAATAAAGTAAGTCAAAGATACATGTGCTTTTCCACTTCTGTAGACACTTCAATCCAATGTCCATTTCTCCTGTTTTGGCTATAGACACACTTTAGGTTATACAAGAAAAGAAGTAGCAGCTTGCATGAAAGCAAATCGAATGTGACAACAAAGTCAAATAAGGAAATGTAAGCTGCTGTAGTTGTATATATAACAGTCTACAGATGATGCACAGATAACAAATGTCTTTACAAATAAGTCTACCCTGAAGTGTATGACCCACCCACAAAAGTATGACATGGCCATAGAAATGTAATTAGGACATGTGCGCTTCTGCATCAGGACATGAGTAGTGAATGACCCTGCTTGTCTATACAGACTTGACTATCCCTTCTTTAAAAATTGTTCAGATATCAGATATCCATAGCAATTTTTACTCTGAAGACTTGTGTTTAATACCACTAGCAATGCTAAATAAACATCATGGGTACAATTTGGCAGACTTGCACAGTTTGATAACAAGACCATTTGATACGCAGCATATTTTTTGAGATGTAAATAAAATTATCTGTAAATGTTGTGTATTTGTAGTTAAGCTGCTGCTCATATTTTATCATTGATCCACTGTATACAGTTCAAAGCTCATATTTTATAAATGACCTGCTGTGTGCAGATGATTTACCAACATTGGTTCACCTAATGACATTTATTATTATTTTTTTTAGAAAGCCTAAATAAAACTGATGATGTGCCTTCAGGAGTCAACAATCTTAAAATATTAACAACTCAGGGTGCAGGATACACGGAGACTGATGCATGTAATCTACAACACCTAAAACATTATGATTGTGAATGAAAATTTATTTATTCTGGTGTGTGAAATTGTTTTTTTTTTTATTTTGTGCCTTTTTTAAATCCACTATGTATTGCAAATATTTTTCATGACAAGAAAATATGTATATTATATCATTTTTATAAACTTTTTTATGTTTACTTGGGTTTGAAAGATTATGCAGACTAGCGAAAGCAAATGAAAGTAACTTGTATTGCAAGAATGCAAAGTTCTCTATACATCAGAAATGATTCCCTTAACAAGATCTGTGCTATTGTTTATCAGTGTGCATTACCTATAAACATTTTCCAGTTAGAATCATGTGAGAAAGGCATTGTATTAAAATAAATGTGAAAGCTTGGAAAATATCCTTGGATTTCATTGAAGCTAGTGCATTATAAGTCACACTAGAAAATAAAATATGTTGATGTAAACAGTGACCATATAGCTCTGTAAAGAAATCAGTGGGATTTTATATGGTCACTGAACTTAGTACTGTGGTTTATATTATCTTTAGTAGGGATATCGGTATTGGTGCCAATACTGGGCATTTTCACTAGTACTCATACTTCTGAAAATGCCCCGTTACTGAAACTGGCGCTGTAAACTTGCCTTCGCAGCCTTCCTGCGAACAGCGTTGCCTTTTTACAGCTCTGTGCGAAAATCTCCTCCGCCTCCATCCTGCCGCCCGCGAGACCGACTGGGATCCCTGGTTAGAGCCCGCACAGCCCAGCATAGACACCGCACAGCCCAATATAGCCAGCGCACAGCCCACTATAGACCCTGCACAAGCCATCACAGACACCACACAACCCAGCATAGACCCCGCACAAGCAAGCACAGACACCACACAGCCTAGCATAGAAACAGCCCAGCATAGACCCTGTAAGGCCCACCTGATACCCCACACAGCCCACCATAGACCCTGCACAGCCCACCTGAGAGTCTGCACAGCCCACCATAGACCCCGTACAGCCGACCATAGACCCCGTACAGCCAGCCATAGACCACACACAGCCCGCCATGGACCCTGCACAGCCACCTGAGATCCCACACAGCCCACCATAAACTCCGCAGAACCCACTGTAGACCCAGCACAGCCACCCGAGAGCCTGCAAAGCCCACCATAGACCCTGCACAGCCCTCTATAGACCCCACACAGCCACCTGAGAGCCTACACAGCCCACCATAGACCCCACAAAGCCCACAATAGACCCTGCACAGCCCACTACAGACCCCACACAGCCACCTGAGAGCCTGCACAGCCCACTATAGACCTCGCACAGCTACCTGAAAGCCTGCACAGCCCACCATATACCCCGCAGAGCCCACCATAGACTCTGCAGAGTACACCATAGACCAGGGGCGCCCACTATTTTTCGTCTGGAGATCTACTTTTCAAATGACGAGCTCATTGAGATGTACCAACGAAAAAACACCTGCATTCAGGGGCGGGAGGGGGCGTGGCGGTGCATTGAAGTCAATGGCACCGCAGCCAGGCTGTGAAAACTGTCACATGACACTCAAATAAAAAAGGTATCTGTAATTGGCATCTGCAAGTACATGAGGAAAAGTATCGATTCTTGTACTCAGCCTGGAAAAAATGGTATTGCTGCATCCCTAATCCTTAGATATATTATAATGTTTTATGTTGTTTTCCATTAGAATGTACACTCTCTCTCTTTTCAGATCTCTGGTTTAAATTGTCAGGGCATACAAATTTGATAGGGTTGAACAACCATTGGAATGTTTGCATGGTACCAGTAACTCCATTGTGGGGAAAAGGCTATCATGTGGATTTCGTTTTTCAGATGATAACTACCGTATGTTCCTTGGCTGGAGGGAGAGGCACTGATAACATTGTTCTCTTCTTTGGAAGGTTTGCTAGTTTTGGTGCCAACAAATGAGTCCATATTACTCCATATAACCTAATACGAGTAAACAAGTTAGCCCTAACCTAACGCTGATATAAGTGTGGTTATTTTTGTAACATAACATTAGTTCCTGAAAGTTTGGCTTATAAATTTCGGAATGCATGGATTTTGTTGCATGTGTTATACAATTACCCCCCTTTCCCCTGCAAAATATTCTTTTTTTTTTTTACACCCAAATATAACTGACTAAATTTTAACATAACCTCTAAACCTAACTCTTACTCTATACTTAACCCTAACCTCAGCCAAACCACTAAATCTAACTTTTAACTTTAATCAAATTCCTTAATCTAACTTTAAAGTCCAGCCTGGCCTATAAACCTAATCCATAACCTCCAACTACTGTATAAATCTTGTCACCTTAACCATTATAACAACTTCATAATATGCTCCTTTTTAGCTAATGAAAACCACAAAGCTACTAGGCCACTCACTTGTTACCTCTTGTCTCAACTATTACAGCTCACGTCTCATTGGCTATCCCCGCTTTAGTCTATCTTGAATACTGCTGCCATACTCATCCACCATAACCAACCGCTCAGTGTCTGCAAACACTCTCTGCCAGTCCCTCCACTGGTTCCAATTGCCCAAAGAATAACATTTAAAATATTAACAACCACTTACAAAGCCATCCACAATTCCTCTCAGTTACATCACCAACCTTGTCTCAAAATTTCACCCAAACTGTCCTCTCTCCGCTCGTCCCAAGAGCAGGATCTATAGCTCTTTTGCCACCTCATCCCATGCTTGCCTCCAGGAATTCTCCAGAGCCTCTGTCTGCTTCTGCAACTCCGTAGCCCAACCTGTCTGGGTATCTTCTACTCTGTTTGCTTTTAGGTGACTCAAACTCATCTTTTCAAGGATGCCTATTCTGCCTCTACCTACCGTAGCAACTGAACGTTACTTTTTCAAACAACCCATCCCCACACAGCTACCACCATTTGACCCTCCCTTTTAAATTGTAAGCTTGCACTAGCTTTGTAAGCTTGCACTAGCAGGGCCCTCCAAACTATCTTGTCTTACATTGTATTGTACTGTCTCCCTTTATATTGTAAAGTGTTTTGCAAACTCTTGACACTATAAAAATCCTGCATAATAATAATAATATTAACCTGAATGCTCCTAGAGATCTAATTCCTAAATGTAACCATTAACCTGAACTCTCTTCTAAACGCAATCCTTAAAGGGACCCTTACCTTTGCCAATGCAAGGCAAAGTAAAATGCTCACTAAATGAATCATCTCCCCAGCAGCATGTAGTCAGCTTTCCTTTGCTCTACTACTGTTGAGTAAACCAATAACTCAACCCCTCTTTCGCTTGTGACACCTCTGGTGCCTTGTGATTGGCCCAGCACTGTCAAATGGGGGCAGAGATGGAGTCTGTAGCACTGTGTAAGTTCCATCAAGTCAGTTTGTAGCTTTCTTTCCCTGATCCAGCAGCCAAATAGAGTAGTGAGAGAGTGAGATAAGTTGAGTATATACTATATTGAGGTGGGGGAAAGTTTAGTGTCCCTTTTACTTTGCCCTGCATGAGCAAAGGAAATGGTTAATTTTACTAAGCCTAATCCCTTAAACCTGAACTCAACCTTTTATCTAATCAATAAATCCAAAGTTTTCAGTCGCTGGCACATTTAAAATTATTTGTTCAAAAAATGGCATGCCAAAAAACTGGCACTACAGTTTTGTTGCAGAATATTATTGTACCACGTCTCAGATGCTAGCAGTGTACATAAGCAGTTTTGCTTACAACATATGAGAGTAAATGTTTAAAAACCAGGAGTTTCAAATAACTTTTGGATATTAGATTACATTAACCTGAAAGCTAATGCCTATGATTGGCCTAAAAGTTCTGGTCTTAAACAAATTCTGACATTGGATAAGTCTAATCTCATAAGACAAATTACAGATAACAAAATTTAGTTTGCAAAGCAGTTAAAAGGAAAAAGAAAGACCCACCAAAGAAACCTGTATTAGCTTATGAGAAAAGCACACAGAGGCACGCCAATGACTCTAGTATCATCTAACTTTATTGAACATGGATGTGCCACACTGCAGTCCTGTCTAGGAGCAGCTAGGGGTGGTCCAAGGCAGGGCTGCAGTGTGCCATGTATTTGTTCAATAGGGTTGGATGATACTGATATCATCTGTGTGCCATTTCCTACTTTCTGCTAAGATGTGGAGAGTGGCCAGGCCCCAAGTTGGTCAGCACCCGGACTTCCAGAGGCTGGAAATTTGTGAGCTTGGAACACGTGACATTTCTTCATATTTCTGTACAAGTTTTTCTCACTGCCTGTGAGCCGGCAATAACACACTCCAACATCTTTTTAGATAAGGTCCACCTGTAGGTGAGCAGAATTTCAAGTGCAGGTGCAGCACTTTGGGGTCCAGAGGTGGATTATATTGAAGGTGGTTGGAAGAAAATTAGAAATATCATAAAGTGTTTTTTTTTTCTATGGTGGAGAGAATACACAGATTGCCCTGGGTACTTTGGCGTTTTATTGTGAAATACATTTTATTAGATGTTGCACATTGGGTTACAGTTATCAACAACTTTATTATCAATCTTTGGTGGTTATTTGATTATTTTGTTAGAGATGTAATATTAACACATCTTTGCTACTCAGGCATATTTGTGTGCCCTGTATGTTTTCCCATTGGAGAAGACGTGACAGACATATTAATCTGTCTACTGTTGTGTTAAGGCCCCATTCACACCTGTGATTGGGGCTATTTGTGAATTCTGGCAGCAAGAATTTATGCATTCATGTGGTCATAAAGGCAGGTGTGTGTGAATAGCTGCTGCCGCTCAAGCCTGTACAGGGCAATGATAGGCTGAAGGTGGTTGCAGCTGTTCAGATGTCATCGAAAACCACTGATTCCTGCAGCTAGGGACAGATGATAGTCCCTGGATGCAGACAGACTGTCTTCTGGGATGATCATTTGTCCCTAACCACAGGTAACCAGTGGTGTTCTATTACATCCAAACAACTGCGTACAGCTGCAGCCACTGGCAGCCTGTCATTGTTCTGCATAGGCTGAGCAGCAGCACCTATTCGCACACATCTGTCATTCTGGGCACAGGAATCTGCAGATTCTTCCTTACTGAATTCAGAAATAGCCCTAACTGTAAGTGTGGATGGGGCCCGAGTTTTAAGTAAATAACATAGCTTGTAGTTTATGTAACCAGTTCAGACATATATATTTACAGGTTGTAAATGCTCTTGGGATAGACAAATGTTCTGTTCCTTTAAGGGATTATTGAAATAGATGTTATGGTCAAGCAATTGGACCTTATAAGCAAAGTCATTACATTTGGAGATGTGCTGTTAGTGTGACAGATTTTGTACAATCAGCAAAGCAGTAGGTGATGTATGGAACAGCAGTAGTCAAGAAAGCACTGTGTCTTGTTCTTTTCACTTCATTGCACCACAGTGAACATCCACTTGTCTGTGCCTGTTAGGTAATTCTAAAATAAGACTTTCATTAACCTTGGAGCTTGAAAAGTCCCCCACATTTGAGATCTGTGAAGAATATATCCTCTTATTTCCATCCAGCATGAACAGTTGGAATGGAGCAACTGCTTATTAGCCAATCACATGCTGAAAATGCAGAATATAATTTTATTTTTTATTCTAATAATTACATTGCTAAATCAGTTAGTTCTATTGAAAGGACACAACACAGCAAAAATAAATGGTCAGTGATCAATATTGTTCAGTGAAAAACGAATTTCACTAATCGATTTATTGGTTAACATGCTGACTATGAAGACTTAAAGATAAATAATGGATATTTACATCTAAAATTAGACTACAGCCTCCTTTCTAAATGCTTTTTATAACATCACAAAATTACAGTTGCCAAATACATGTTAACAAAGGTGATTTTGTTTTTGTTGGTTATTCTTAAGCTGGCCATACAGCTTACAATTATCTGCAGATTTTCTGTGGTCAGATGGAAAAGGTGCAACAGATTCCTCCATCTACGCTAAACTGTGTGGATGGAGTAATCTCCACCTGGGCCAATCTGTTGCATTTTTTCCATCTGACCACAGAAAATCTGCAGATAATTGTAAGGTGTATGGGCACCTTTACTTTGCATATCAAAACATATTAATATACTATGTAATGTGGTATTGCATTATGACCACTAGATGAAGCTGAGAAACATAGGGAATAGGTATTTCTTTTCTATGCACCTCGGCTCCATCTAGCGGCTATGATTCAATACCACATTGCATATTAATAACATCCAAAATTGCATTCAATTTGTAAAGAAAAAAAAACTAAAGATCATTGCACACATGACACACAACACTAACACAATCATGGGACAATATATGGCTATGAAGTGCAAAAAAAAATACATCCAACCACCATGTCAAAGATGATCACCTGATGCAGTGAATAGCAATAGCATGTGTTAGATAATTGAGGGATATTCTGAGTTGCTCCTAAACAATTAATTAATTGCAGGTGCAGTTGATCTGCAGTTGACCTGGACAAAATCCAGTCCAACCGATAAACCTCAAAAATCAGCTAAAGAAATGTTCTATCGATGGTGAATACCCACAGACGTCTTGATCAATGTCTGATCCTATTCATGCTGGCAGATCTGAAGGATAGTCATGTAAAGTCCAAGGGCATGTAAAGATGCTGTATATTGTTTGAAAACATTACAGTTACTATGGACACTGATTGTGTCCATGTCTGTGTGTCTGTTTTTGAAAGATATCCTTGTAGATGACTCTTTCACTCACCAAGAGGATATTGATCAGGTTGGAGCTTTATCAGATCCCCATCCATAATTGGTTGCATTTAGGTAACTTAAGAACCAAAGGAGATATCAGTGGCATACACATATGGCACCTCACCCCTCTCAGACGCTGAAGTACCATGCAGATTGTATGCTAATTAGGTGCACACCAAATCTTACCCTAACATCAGGAAAGAAGTCAGGAGATGTGACTACATAGCAGTAGATCCCACTGAAAGCATGTACAGAAGAACAACAAGAAGCTACCCAGCTGGGAGGCATTGCAGCTGTGTTTGTCAGGCTCCCAGTGGGCCACACAGCAAAGATTATGCAGGAGCAAAGGCAAGTACACTAAGTATAACACTTTGGTGAAGTGCTGCTGCTGTCTGTGAGTGTGTGGGGGATAAATAAAAGGATAACTACTAAAAGTATAGTTATCCTTTAGGCTTGGATTGTTTGTATGACTACTGACGTTTCCTGACATCACCTAACTGCGCCTTGCCAAACACTTTTAGGGAACAAAGTGGTTGACTGAGAAACATTTTTTTGTCCCATGGTTCTTTCTCTTTATCCAAGATAAACTGGAGCCTAGAGACTCTATGCCCCTCCCTTCAAAGGCTAGAATTTGCACATTAGCCTGTGGTGAATGATTGTTTTTCTACAACAATCTTGCATTAAGAAGATTTTTGGTGGCCAGATTGTGCATACATGACTACCGTCTAAAGGTTATTAGCAGCTGTATTATCTTTAGGGTAATTCTGTTGTCACAAGTACATACAGTATATGGTACATCAAGGAAGTAAAAAAAACCCCCAAAAAACAGCAAAGTTTATTCATATTTGAATCAAATAACTGGGTAGGGCTGCAAGCAGTTACCATATTTATTGCTAAAGACAATGCATAGGTAACACATTAAAGTACATCTTTCCAAGAGTTTGACCTATGTCTGGAATTAGCAATACATCTTGGGATATTTATGTTAGGTTCCATTGCTCTGTCATGGTTTGTTGAGCCTGAATAGACTATTGTCACTAAATAAATGGAAGACATTTTTCAGTCAGTACTTAGGATCTGGAAACTTATCACTGTAAGTTTTTTTGTCATTTGGTCAAGCTCTGAAAAATAGTTCATGCTTTCATGTTTTCACATAGTTGTCCAATGTGCTTGAAGGTCAGGATTTTTTAACAACGCGAAGGCAAATTTCAGAGCCCAAGTTAAATATTTATTTTACCTGTATTACCTGTTGTAATAATTGTTTTCCTTTTTTCAACCAGGTAGTAAACCATAGTTATGGTATGGTTTCGTTAGAAAAACATTGCCTCTACATCTGATGGCGATAAAAAGAAGCAGGTAGCAGCATAATGGATAGGATGCAATGGTACCTCCTGTATAAATGGGCAGCATGAGAACCCATGCAAAAAGAAATTCAGGGAAACAAGTCAGTCAATCAGTAAACTGTTAATGCAATCCAGCAAATTCTGCAAAAAAGTCAGAAGGTCACTAAATGTACTTTACTTTGAGTACTTAATATGCTCCTGTAGATAGAGTCCAGAGATTTTCTTATATATGGGGTGGATGGGGCTGCTTCCTGAGTCTGTGCTGTGACATCGCTTGTATCTGTACTGATTTAAATTGAAGCTACCTTTAAAACTATGATAGGATCTTGAAGCACAGTGCAAGGCAAAACTTATTTTTATTTTCCTTTGGATAGTCTGAGGGAGAGTTAGAACGTCAAGATTTTATCTTTGTCCCCTTTATGGAGATTTCTCCACACTTCCTGTTCCAGTGAAAGATGGTCAGACACTGAAGTATTGTGAATTTTTTAAAATGGGGATAGAAATTAAAAAACTCTTTTAGTGCAGTGGACAAGGTTGGAAACTCTGTACCACTGACCCAGTGGCGTATTTTGGTTTTGTGCTGCCCTAGGCAAGACTAAACTCGGGCACCCCCCTCAATCTAAATTTGCCCCACCCCTTCCTGTTTATGACATTTTGTGCAACCTGTCAGTCACTGGATACAGCGTACACGGGGTCTTAGGAGAGCTGTGCATGGTCTCAGGTGGGCTGTATGGGGTCTCAGGAGAGCTGTGCAGGGTTTATGGTGGGCTGTGTGGGGTCTATGGTGGGCTGTGCAGGGTCTCAGGAGGACTGTGCATAGTCCCTTTTTCCTGCATACATGTGCTGCTCCTCAGCTTAAAGTGCCATCAGTACCAACAAGATGCATTACCCCCCCACCCTGCTTCTGGGACATCCGGCCATCAAATCACATGCTATGGCTAGCCCCAAGCCACCCACTGCTTCTTTTCCACCCCCTGTACAAAGCCAGCTGGACCACATCTCACTGGACCCTCCCCTCCATCGGGCAGCTCTCTAATTAGGCAGCCGCTCTTATGGCCTTGTGGCCGCCTAGTTTGCCTCATTAGGTAGCCGCCACTGCCTGATTCTGTGCCGTCCAGCCTCGGCCCACTGAGCAGATGCCCAGTATGCCCAAGGGCAAGTCCGGCTCTGTCCACCTCATTGGTTTGGGGTGGCATTTTCTGCCGCCCCCTGGAAAGTGCCGCCCTAGGCAAATGCCTAGTTTTGCCTTGCAGTAGATACACCCCTGCACTGACCCCATTATTCCTTGTCCTGGTGTCACAAGGGGATCACTGTTTTCTCTCATAAATATTTTGACTGAAGTCTGTTGTTAATTTAAATTTTCTTTTCATACTTGTCAAAGATCACTATAAATCTGTTGTTATTAGGGATGCACAGATACTTTTCGAGTACAAGTGCAGATACTTGGCAATTTCATGAGAACTACCAGGGTTGCAGAGGTTGCAGCTGGGACCTGGCTCTGGCACTCCACCACTGTCCTGAAATCATTAGTCTGTATTGATTTAGAAAAACTGTCACATGACAATAAACAAAAATGTATCAGTACTCGTACTCGCAAAACTGGTATCTGTGCATCCCTTTATTTATATTTATAAAAACAAAATCGTACATTAAAACAGAGATGTACAAATCCCAGGAGCTCTGTGTGCTCCTTACAAATGAGAGCTGCCTCCTAATTTTTGAATTTTTCTATAGTCTAGTCTTGGAGCTCAAAAGTATCTGTACATGGACTCGTACTTGTACCGAGTACTGTACTTGGTATCTGTGCAACCCTAGTTGTTATAATTCTGAAGGACCTCTGGTTGTACCATAAAATCCTGGAATGAGCGAATGTGCTTGGGTTTGGTTCTTGGGTCGTCCATCGAACCTATTGTAAAGTCCAAAAATTGCAAAGCTAATAGGACAGAAATTCTCAAAAACGGGCATGGGCACTGCCATGGGGAACATGTACTAATGCAAAAATAAATTTAAAAACATTAAAAATACCATTAAGTGGAGAGGGGCCCTCATTTTATGGCAACGTGGGAAAAACACCAATCCTTTCAGTTACATGCTTGGGGGATGTCTTATGGTTTATGCTGTGTAAAGGAACAATGCAATCCCCACAGACAGTATCAGTGTCACCATATTCTGGCATCACATATTTGACACGTGTAATACTTTTTTTTACTTTGACTTTATTGCTTGCTTTAAATATAGCATCAGCAGCACCCCAATCTGATTTATTTTAACTCAGTAAAAATAGCCTTTTTAGGTAGTTTTGGATGTGACACCTTCTTTTTTTATTCAGGGTAACAGGCCTGAATTGACCAGTGGGAGTAGCAGCTACAACAGATCTTACAGCTAGAGGAAAGTGTTCTTTTAAAAAACGAAATAGTTTGATAGTATAATTTATAGGTTTCACAAAGCCACACCACAACCATAACCGCACATTTTCTGAACCCATGGGTAGCATCAGGACAGTAGACAGGCATTTGAATAGGCATCAAATTAAAAGAGCTCTGCAGTGAGCAGATGAGGAGTATTATGGTGCTGGCAGTGAGGAAGAAGATTATTTTGGGGGGAGGGATGAAGGGGGGCATTCCACCCCTCCCCAGTACAAGAGGAAAATGATATTGGGATCTACTGTTACCATCCAAGAGAGAGCATAAAGCATAAAGTAGCCCACTTAAAAGGAAATCTATTTGCTGCATTTCCTCATGATGGCTGTATATACTGCTCTGCACAACAGTGGTGTGTGCACCCCCTATTTTGACCCCAATTTGCTATAGCTACTATAACATTTAGTAAATCCCCTTTATTAAAAAACGAGGTCTGCCGGCCTATAGTGAGAGAAGGTCTTTTTTTATTATTTTTAAGCCGGGGTATGTATTGAGTTTTAAAAAAATCTCTTTTATATTCCAAGCACAATGTTTATGCAGTTTTACTGGGCCACATTTTGAGGAGAGATACTAGGCAGCTTTTGATTTAAAAAAATCAACATTAGAGTTAGGGATGTCCCGATCCCACTTTTTCAGGCCCAAGTACAAGTACATCCCCTCATGTACTTGCCGATACCAATTTCCGATACTTTTTCTTAAAGGGACAGGTGACTTTAAATGATCCATAGTACAACTACATGTTATGTACTATGGATCATGATTTAACCTATTCGTGTTGGCAGGGGAGAATTGTAACTCTATTGCTGGAGTGTAGTGGAGGTGTGTGCTGTATATATGTATTACATATACATTACACACGTCCAGTACACTATAGCAATAGATTTACAGCCAGCCCCATCCCAGCTTCCCTCACTCACAGTTTCACTCCGATCCCTGTTGCCTAAGGTGGTGCCTCTTGTAGTCGGCGCTGGGCAGGATCGCTGCATCACGTCTCAGTGCTCAGCTTGTGGGAGGCGCTCGCAGTTCTGCCCTGCTAACATGAATAGGTTAATAGTACATCCCCTCATGTACTTGCCGATACCAATTTCCGATACTTTTTCTTAAAGGGACAGGTGACTTTAAATGATCCATAGTACATAATAGTACATAACATGTAGTTGTACTATGGATCATTTAACCCATTCATGTTAGCAGGGGATCATTGTAAATCTAATACTGCAATGTACGGGACATTTGTGCTGTATATGTACAGTACATATAGAAAGCAATAGATATACCATTCTGCACTGCTAACATGAATGGGTTAAATGATCTGTAGTACAGGGCTACATATCATGTACTACGGATCATTTAACCCATTCATATTAGCAGGGGATAATTGTAAATCTATTGTTGCAGTGCATTCTATATTTCTATATGTAGTATATAGTACATGTACATATAGAGTGCACTGCAACAATAGATTTACAATTATATTCTGCTAACATGAATAGGTTAAATGATCCCTAGTACAGGGCTACATACAGATCATTTAATCCATTCATCTTAGCAGAGTATAATTGTAAATGTATTGTCTGCACTGTATTAGCAGTGTGTACTCTATATGTACTCTATATGTAGTACATATAGAGTATATACTGCTAATACAGTGCAGACAATACATTTACAATTATACTCTACTTAATAGTGCCCCCCCTCCCACTTTCCTCACTCACTGTGCCGGTGTTCGAACACTGGAGAGAGCAGTGACGAGTCAGCGCTGGTCCGGTGGGAGGAGCTCCAGGTGGGTTTCTAATTTAGCTGGCTCAGAGGTGCCTGGCTGTGTTACCTTATGAGTTTATGTCAAATCTTCATAAGACATGTGTATATAGTAGGGTTGCACAGATACCAAGTACAGTCCTCGGTACAAGTACGAGTACATGTACCGATACTTTTGAGTTCCAAGACTAGACTAAAGAAAAATTCAAAAATTAGGAGGCAGCTGTCATTTGTAAGGAGCATGCGGAGCTCCTGGGATTTGTACATCTCTGTTTTATTGTACGATTTTGTTTTTATAAATATAAATAAAGGGATGCACAGATACCAGTTTTTCGAGTACGAGTACTGGTACTTGCCGAGTACTTACAAGTACGAGTACTGATACATTTTTGTTTATTGTCAAGTGACAGTTTTTCTAAAACAATACAGACTAATGATTTCAGGACAGTGGTGGAGTGCCAGAGCCAGGTCCCAGCTGCAACCGCTGCAACCCTGGTAGTTCTCATGAAAATGCCAAGTATCTGTACTGGTACTCGAAACGTATCTGTGCATCCCTAGTATATAGTTTTATTTCTTGTTTTAAATATTTCACCTGAGGTGGGGGTAGCTTGTAGGGGAATAAAGTCTTTGTTGTGCTTATCACGGTGGAGGGGAGTGCCAGGCCCAATGGATTGCAAATAGGGCTATTGTTGAGCCCAGGCCTGTTCGGATAATTGCACAGCAGGTTTTTCAGAGCCATGACCCTTTGATCTAATAATATGTAGGTTAGCGCAAGCTTCGGCACTATGTATCGGGGCATTTTGACAAGTACTTGTCAAAATGCCCTGTATCTGGCCCGATTCCGATGCTAGCATCGATATCGGGACATCCCTAATTAGAGTGATTTTATTTCAATGAAAATATCCACCAAAATACTGTATTGACTATGTACACAGTATTTAACCTCTTTACTAGATAGCATTTGTAAAAGGAGAGATACCAGCCAGCTTTTAATCGAAAGATGAATGATAGAGTATATATATTTCACTGAGAAAAATATTGCATTGACTACATGCACGGTATTTAAGTACTTTCACTAGGCTTCTTTTTGAGCAAAATGCTTGATTGGCTTTTAGCACAATTATTCAAGTAGCAATTAACCAATAACCAATTTACTAATAACTGATATAGATAATGATTCCTTTTTTAGTTTATTTACACCTGTATATTCTATATTTGTAAATATTAAGGGTATTCCTTAAAACACTCTTAGATCATTGAGAGAGCTAAACATTTGTAGTTTAATTTCCCAAACTGATTCTGGAAAGGGTTTCAAACTTTTTAAACCCCCCCAAAATAGTTACTATTTCTATACAGTGTACCACAAATTCTCAACCAATCTTACCTTGAGGCCCCGTTCACATATAGCGACTTGTCGCACGATTTCCGCCGCGATATCGTGCATTTTTGCCACGCGATATCGCGAGAAATCGCCGGCCAATGCTATTCAATGGAGCTGTCTTAACTCCAATTTTTGAAGGAACTCGGCAGGTAGGTTGTTACAAACATCTCAGAGAACTAAGCACAGATCTTCTGTGAATGTAGGCTGCCTCAAATCCTTCTGTCTCTTCATGTAATCCCAGGCAGACTCGATGTTCAGATTAGGACTCTGTGGGGGCCAAACCACAACTTCCAGGACTCCTTGTTCTTCTTTACGCTGAAGATAGTTCTTAATGACATTGGCTGTATGTTTGGGGTTGTTGTCCTGCTGCAGAATACAGTGGGGGACAATCACATGCCTCCCTGATGGTATGGCATGATGGATAAGTATCTGCTTGTATTTCTCAGCATTGAGGACACCATTAATCCTGACCAAATCTCAAACTCTATTGGCATAAATGCAGCCCCAGACCTGCAAGGAACCTCAGCTGTGCTTCCCTGTTGCCTGCATTTTTTCACACCTGCCTAAAATGTCTCTAACAATCATCAAATTCCCTGCATAATAAACGTTATCTAATTCAATTTAACCGGTTCTTATGCAGTCTACATACATGGGGCTTATCTGAGAGAATCCAAAGGAAAATCGAATGTTAAAACTTGTGTAAAAGCGCAGACAGTCCACAATGGCCCAATAAAAAAATTCTCACATGCAGCATAGGTGAACGGGTGAACAAGTGGAATAGATTATAGCAGTTGATGAAATGCCTAAACCCGCAGATTTTAATTTTCCAAGAGACCCATTTTACCCCTAATTTAGCTCCCAGGCTACCCATACACTTATTTAACTAATAGTTTCTGAGAACCTCACCTTTGCCCAAAGCCAGGGGAGTAGCAACAGCTATTTATAGACACTGTCCCTTCTTATTTGAAGGACAACTTCTTGGCACCCTGTGGTGCTTTCTATTCTTAAAAAATATCGTATTAGTGGTCATACATTTCTTTTTGTAATAGATTATGTCCTCAACACCCACCAACTCTCTTTCATAGAACAGACACTGACTAAACTACAACATTTCAGAGAAGGTTTTCTCATTCTTGGGG
Source organism: Nanorana parkeri (assembly GCF_000935625.1). Lineage (NCBI taxonomy): Eukaryota > Metazoa > Chordata > Amphibia > Anura > Dicroglossidae > Nanorana > Nanorana parkeri. The sequence goes on along the minus strand of NW_017306826.1, from coordinate 945,728 downwards.
GTGAGTTTAATATAGACCCGAAACCAGCCCCGGACACATCTGTTGGTAAATTCCCATTCTTGTTTGCAGCCCTGAAGCACTTTCATAAAACAATGCAAGGTCAATTGGTGGAATGTTGGAGGTTATTGCAGACATGAACTAGAGACTATAGTTATTACTTAAAAGAGAACTTTGGCCTAACCTTTTTTGGCCATAGTTCACTTCAGGGTCACAGGAGGACATATACTTGTGTCCGTCGTTGACCCAAAACTCAGTATGTAGAGGGCTATTGCCTGACATATGCTGACACTCCAGAGCTGCGCCACAGTTGGGGATCCCTGCAATACTGTTGAGATCCACCCCGCTGGTCTGTTTGACAGCTGGCTCTGCCTGACCAGCGCTGGAGAAACGGAGAGGGGAGGGGGGAATCGATGCATGGAGAATGTCGGGAAGTTAGAAGATTAGGAAGTCTTGTTCTCTTCTTGTTTTGTTTCTTCGTAATAATGTTCACAAATGTTAAATAAAGAATTTATATAACAAAATAAAATTCTGCCGCTCCTCCCTCCTCTCATCAGTCATTATTTAACTCAATAATGATATTCAGTTTAGAAATTGAGTTCAGAAAATGAGATTCTTTTGGGACCCTCCCAAAAGAATAACTGTTAGCACATATTACTCTACTTCCCAAAAAAGTTAAAGAACAGGTTTAGCATGCACATTATTGACTGATTTCCTTTTTAAATATGGACATTAAGATCCTCTCTAATCTGTCTGAAGTTTGGGACAGATTCATTGACAGAAGTTGTTATGCCCCACCCTCCCATCATTTCTGCTAGCCCCATTGGGAGGATTGCCCTGGTTTCCATTAGATGAACGTCTGTCTTTCTTTTGAATATGGGTTAGGGTGGGAAAACGTGTGTGGCAAGTACATCCATCATGGACAATTAATCCTGCTGGAACAATTACGGCACAATAGGGGAGATTCCCATTCAATAACTGGAGATACTGTTCACAGAAATTAGCAATTTTATCTCCACTATACAAGATCTCAAGCCCAAAGTCCATAAGGGACTTTTATACCTCTCATATAAATTGGTCCCACATGGACAGCAGAAGAAAGGACTATACTTTTCCAGGGTATGGTAATCAGAACTAAGACACACTTTTATGAACCCCCAGAAAGCTTAAATTATCTGGCTGATACATTTCATCCATAGTTTCCAGTACTCAGTAGTTGTGTTAAAAATAGTTTACTAGATGGTACATGAATCCTGACTAAGCTAGTTTACATCTCCCCAGCTAGATTACATCTTCACAGCTATCCCTGACACCTGCTGGAGGGGATGGGCCCAACGTGGTACATTCTCTCTCGTCCAAACACGACGAGTTGTGTTTCTACCAAATAGTTCTATTTTGGTTTCATCTGACCATATGACATTCTCCCAATCCTCTTCTGGATCATCCAAATGCTCTCTAGCAAACTTCAGACGGGCCCGGACATGTACTGGCTTAAGCAGGGGGACACGTCTGGCACTGCAGGATCTGAGTCCCTGGCGGCGTAGTGTGTTACTGATGGTAGCCTTTGTTACGTTGGTCCCAGCTCTCTGCAGGTCATTCACTAGTGTGGTCCTGGGATTTTTGCTCACCGT
>NW_017306826.1:938624-944040 GCF_000935625.1 Nanorana parkeri | reverse complement strand
AAAAGATCTGTTCTTGTAAATTTTTTTTTGTTTGGGGAGGGGGGGGAGCGGTTCTGATAAATTGATTTATGAATGTAGTACATTACAGAAATGCCACAACCATAGCTTGAATGGCCATTTTGTTTTGCCTAGTAATGTACTGCACTTGGCAGTACCTAGTCTCCTTTGTCAGCTTAGTGTCAACAGTCATTGTATATAAAGTGAAGTATTTGCAACTATTTTTTGGTAATAATACTTAAACAGTGAACATAAATAAAAATATATAACACAAGTAAATGATTCATTTATGCAACCAATCACATTTTATTAATGTTAATAGGATATATTATATTGTAGATTTACATTGCCTTTTATATTACACATGTACAGTTCAAAGTTGTGACATATTTATTAAAACATAGTATCCACTTACTCAAAAGAGTAAATTTAGAGGCAACTATTTTTGGCACATGATTTAAAGCTTCAGAACCAAACTGAATTAACAATTGCTATATACTCCTCTGTTTAATGCGTGAGGCTTTAATATTCATTCCATTTTGAATGTGTGTTAATTTGCTTGATGTTACTTTATAGGCAATTTGGAAATTCTTACATTTACAATGATCTGAAAGCTTTTACAACATTAAATTAATTAGGCTATCTGCGAAATTGTACTTAGGCACATTGCAATTTGCTTAAAAAAGTATGTTTTAATACTGTATTTACTCTTGAATACAGATTTCTAATGTTATCTCAGTCTGGTCCTGAGAGGGGCACTGCCCCATTCAACACTGAAAAGATTCCACAACCATTAAACATTTCGTGTCTTGTTATGCAATTGGTAATTGTTACAAAAAAACTTCTTGACTTTGTTACTTGATATCGTTTATTAAATTTAATACATACAAGACAGGCCAAAGCTTTTTATTCACTTTTATTAGAAATTTGGATACTTTTTGCTTACAAACATCTTTAATTTCATGGATAACCTTATTTACTCTGCGAAGTAAAAAATTAATGTGACAGTGTTACAAAGAGAAGTGTTTCATTTTTATAAATGACGTTTGAAGCTGTTTTTTTAATCAGTAAAGGGACTGAGCATCTGAACCTGAGCCCAAGTCCTGAGCTCAAACTGTCACATTGAAAACTACTGACCTGATGTAAGCACAAGGCAGCTCCCAAGCTAAATTCACAGAGATTGCTGGGATAGATTAGTACAACAATAAATACTTGCTGTATCTGTAGTTGCTTCATCTTTTCAGTGTTGGTATAAGTGCTTTGTTGTTATCTCAAGGCTGTAATCCTTTTTTTTTTACACAGTGTATTTCACAGTGAGTGTTACAAAACTGAGAAATGTTGAATGCTTTTTCCTTGTCTCTTCACTTTATTCCATCCCACACTTTGCCTATCTCAAGTCAGAAAATATTAGGACAACCACACTTAAAATTCAACATCGTGCTTATAAAGTGCAGAGAGCATTTACTGAAGGAGCAAGTTTCCCTTAGATTTGACAACAGTTAGGCTTAGAATAACATACATAAAAAAAGGAAAAGAATACATAATATAGTAATTGAAATAATTTTTTTCTGGTTTAGCAGTATGATTTGAAGGTCTGAACTGGTCTACTTTAAGGTATATCTCCAGCCTAATTATTTTTTTTTAAATGTTGGATAGAGTTGGCAAGGCTTAGAACCTCTATTAGATGTTTTACTGCTGTCTGGGGCTCCACTGGGGAGATTACCTCTTCCTTCATGTTCTGGTGACAGCATTATCACTAGGACAGAAAGTGAGGGGAAATCTCCAGCGGGGACACAGATATAAGAACACTATTTTATTAGAGTAGGGCTAGAACTTCCAATAACTGTTATTGCTTTCTGTGTCCCTGTTGCAGATTTTCCACTCAATTCCTGTCCGGTGTCAAAAAGGAAGCAGGAGAATTTTTTTTGACAGCAACAAAAACTTGCAAGAGTTTCTACTGTTTCCCCTCTCCATCCTACACCAAGAGTTTTAGGTAGATTTACACTTTACATGGTTGATATTCAATAACAATTCAATCAACTAAATGGAGAAAGAGAATGGTAGACAAAAATCCCTGCTGATATTGAATTTCCCACCTATGTTTTAAGTAATTTGTGGGCATTTGACCCAATTCAATCAGAACATACGTTTAGACCAAATTTTCCTTCTTATTTTTGTCTGAACAACAAACATTTACTCCGTCTGGTAGGAGCCAAATATCATGTATAATAGCTTCCTGCTGTCAGTGGTAGCTAAGGATGCGGCGGGTGCAGGCAACCACTGATGTCACCTAGCTTATTAACTTACATGGTCGGGAATCCCCAGCCACTAAAGCAAAGGGGCAGGGCTAAAGGTGACATCATTGCCCAAATGTAGCCACATGGCCATGTTTGGCCAATAACACTAACATGGCCACAATTAGTCAATGATGTCACCACTATCCCAGCCACTTTCCTTACACTATAGATGACAGCTCGGGGGAACTCCATAGACTCACCGCTCCATTCTATGTGGCTGATCTTTTGAGGATTAGCTTGGGGGAACTGTCATTCAGTGATTCAGTGGGCTGGTCGACGTGTTTATTTCTTTTGGTGGGTGTCATTCATCATAATAGAGGAGGATCCAAGTCCCTGGACAACATGATTGGCAATGGATTTACACTGTGGCACATGTTTTTGTCTTTCTTTTCCGGTAGTTTATTGTATACATCGTACATATGTGCCACCTTACAGGCAGGTTTAGGTCACCCACCCAGACAGGTTATCTAAAGGCACTGGGCTTTTTACATTTTTGATTTAAGCATTAATAAAATCTCTCCTCCAAGCTGAATTTTCTTTTTTTTTTGTATTAGTACGTATCATCCAGGACAGTGTCAAGCCCCCTCCCCTCAATCCATTTGTTTGATAATCCCTACCCTAATAGCCAAAGAAATGGCAATTTACAGATTTGTCTCCCATTTATTTTAGCGGGGTTCGGATTTGGTATCTGAACTTATCTAAATTTTGCCGTGTCTGAACATATCTAAGGTTTGAGCTTATCTAAAGTTTTGAAAGTTGTGGGAATGGTGTGTGAATGCATTTATAATTGCACCCCCTATTGACTCCCATTTCCTAGCTTCACTGATTCATTTTTCAGCAGCTTGAGATTGTTTAGGAGCACATATTTTTGCTCCCCATACAGATTATCACAAGAGACACTAACATTTTTGTCATATCGGCCAGTCAATCTGTCTATGGCCAGCATAAAACATATGTGACCTTATATAAAGAAGAAGAAAATGTCAATACTAAAAAGGTATAGACCAGCTATTGGAATCACATAAATTCAAATCTTCCATAAAAAAATCATACAATGATATACAGCGTACCACAACCAAAGTTCTTTATACAGTATAACACATGGGCAAGTGGTCAACTGAGACCCAAAGTGGCAATTAATAGAAGAGATTAAATATGTATGCATTCAACTGAGATATACTAAATAATTCAGTGTTGCATTTCACACAAGTTGTCTATTGCTTATAATGAGCAAAGATGTTTGGATTATTTATTAGACTACAAAAATACCTAATTCTCAGTATCAATTAGATTGTATGAAAATTATGTCTATTGTGGCCTCTTGCTAAAGACAAAGAATGGCACATTGATATAACAAGAGAACACTGCCCCTCGAAGAATAGGAAAGCCTCCTAACCCTTTGGCTACCAAAATGGCATGCTCTGCAATGTTAACAATGCTTACATGCTTTATAAATAGCTTTGCACGATACATATCTTTTATTGCATGAGTCCAAAACTAAGGCAAGCTGAAACATCATCTTACTATGTTGACGTCCCACGGAAGACTTGAAAAAGTGAATCGCTTTCATTTTGTCAATAACATGTAAAATTGTAAGTTTTTGGAAATAGATTTGGCACAATATACAGATAAATCCTGCTGTACACAGTCATTTACAATGTATGTTTTGTTTAAAGGACCACTTAGCCATAAAATATGATTCAATACAAATATACTGAACAACCAACACATGAGTCAACAGAATAAATAACACTGCAGATAACTCTTAGACTGCTGACTTCATCTAAAAGCCATTGTAGGCTTTAAAAGTGAACCTGTGTTGTGACATCAGGTCCTGTCATTTGTAAGGGCCTATGTTGATGGGCTTTTGAAGAACTCCTCTCTCCATATAAGTTTAGGAAATGCAAACGCAGCTTGAAACAGGTAAAATGCAGGTCAGGGGGAGGCCAACAACACCTGTCAAGGAATTCTGATTGATCTCAAAAGCTTCTCGAATTCATGTCAAAAAGCCCATGGACACAAACTCAAAGTCCATCAACACAGGCCCTAATAATGCTGATATTAAAAAGCATCGACTCTGTTTGATGTGGCTCTCATACGGTCCTGAAATGCTACATTCCCAATGGAAGTAAATGTTAACTCCCTTTATATAAGGCTACTTGCATTTCAAGTTTAATGATCCTTTAACCAAATGGAGAGAACATGCAGGCTTTTTCAGTTAAACAGGACACAGAGCTGTGACAATGTAGAAATAGCATTAATCCTTAGGATCCAATCAGAATTCAGTTTATTTAGGTCAAATCAATAAAGGAGAGATTCTGACTGCTTGCTATGAGTTGCTGCACATTTCACTTTGCTCTTTGCCTCATTCAATAAGCCCAGTAATGTGTTGCTGTGCTTCAGAAGAGCTTCTCCAAGATTCACATTATTGGCCAGGATAAGAAAACCCAGACAATGATCATGCTAACTCTGATAATACATTCCAAATATTGGTAGGTAGATACCATAAGACAGTATTATAAAAGTGAAATCTTTTAAACACTCCTTTACCCTTAACTCAACTAAAAAATAAAAAATAAATCCTTGTTCCAAAGGTTAAAAAAAAAATCTCAACTTGCTGTCTTCATATGTCAATAAATGTAATGTCCCTTGAAGTCCCACAAAAGCTGGCATTCCTGATGTTTTTAGAATTGTGATGTCTGGGTGAAAGATATGGCATCTGACTTGTCTACAGCAAATCCTCCATTCACATAGGACTTCTTCCCTTCATTATCATCATCTTCGCTTGAGAGTATACCTTGATCAATGGCAAAGGGATTAGCAATGTTCACTTGTGATGAGAGATCCATTTGCTCCAGTTCTTTCTTGGAGAGCTTCTCTACTATTCCAGTTCCATAAGCATCACCAAGAACATTTACCATGGTCCTAAATCGATCCCTGGAGAAGATAGAGAATGAAATAAGTCCTCTTACAATCACTTCTGCATATTGTCATTAGTTTAACATAAAGCATCCATGATTAACCCACATATAGATACGCATTTATTAAAGGGTTACTCCACTTAAAAAAAAATTAAAATGATAAAATTTGTAAAAAAATCTTAAAAAATTTATATATATATA